>NW_028187711.1:0-7000 GCF_964204655.1 Triturus cristatus
AGTTTAGCCTCAAAGACTGCTTAGCCTACGCTACCACTAGGGCAGCTAGTCCGAAAAGGTTGACTTACAACCACACCATAAGGGTTGCTTGGCATGGTACAAGGTGATCACTTTAACTAGTGAGCATCATATACCAGGCCAACTTCTCACATTGTGTGTGTGGTTGTGTGTGTGTGTGGTTGTGTGTAGGTGGTTGTGTGTGAGTGTGTGGTTGTGTGTGTGGTTGTGTGTGTGTGGTTGTGTGTGTGTGGTTGTATGTGTGTGGTTGTGTGTGTGTTTGTGTGTGTGGTTGTGTGTGTTGTTGTGGTTGTGTGTGGTTGTGTGTATGGTTGTGTGTGTGGTTGTGTGTGTGGTTTTAGTTGTGTGTGTGGTTGTGTGTGTGCGGTTGGGTGTGTGGTTATGTGTGGTTGTGTGTTGTGTGTGTGGTTGTGTGTGTGATTGAGTGTGTGGTTGTGTGTGTGGTTGTGTGTGTGGTTTGTGTGATTGTGGTTGTGTGTGTGGTTGTGGATGTGGTTGAGTGTTTGGGTGTGGTTGTGTATGTTGTTTGTGTGGTTGTGTCTGTGGCTGTGTGTGTGGTTGGGTGTGTGGTTGGGTGTGTGCAGTTGGTTGTGGTTGTGTGTGTGTAGTTGTGTGTATGGTTGTGGTTGTGTGTGGTTGTATGTGTGGTTGTGTATAGTTGAGTGTGTGGTTGTGTGTGGTTGTGTGTGTGGTTGTGTGTGGTTGTGGTTTGTGTGTGTGGTTCTATGTGTGTGGTTGTGTGTGTGGTTGTATGGTTGTTTGTGGTTGTGTGTGCATGTGTGGTTGTGTGTGTGGTTGTGTGTGGTTGTATGTGTGGTTGTGTGTGTGTAGTTGTGTGTTTGGTTGTGGTTGTGGGTATGGTTGTGGTTGTGTGTGTGGTTGTGTGTGTGGTTGTGTGTGTTGTGTGTGTGTGTGGTTGTGTGTGTGGTTGTGTGTGTTTTTTGTGTGGTTGTGGTTGTGTGTGTGATTGTGGATGTGGTTGAGTGGCTAGGTGTGGTTGTGTGTGTTTTGTGTGTGGTTGGGTGTGTGGTTGTGGTTGTGTGTGTGGTTGTGTGTGTTGTGTGTGTGGTTGTGTGTGTTGTGTGTGTGTGTGGTTGTGTGTGTGTGGTTGTGTGTCGTTGTGTGTGTTGTGTGTATGGTTGTGGTTGTGTTTGTGGGTATGGTTGTGTGTGGTTGTGTGTGTGATTGGGTATGGTTGTATGTATGGTTGTGTGTGTGTGATTGTGTATTTAGTTGTGGTGTGTGTATGGGTGTGTGGTTGTGTGTGTGTGTGTGGTTGTGTATGTGGTTGTGTGTGGTTGTGTGTGGTTGTGTGTGGTTGTGTGTGTGGTTGTGTGTGTGTGTGGTTGTGGGTGTGGTTGTGTGTGGTTGTGTGTGTGTGGTTGTGTGTGTGGTTGTGTGGCTGGTTGTGTATCTGGTTGTGTGTTTGGGTGTGTGTTTGGGTGTGTGTGTGGTTGTGTGTGTTACGTGTGTGGTTGTGGTTCTGTGTGGTTGTGGTTGTGTGTGTGTGGTTGTGTGTATATGGGGGGTGTATGGATGTGTGTGTGGTTGGGTGTGGTTGTGGGTGTGTGTGTGGATGTGTGGTTGTGTGTGGTTGTGTGTGTGGTTGTGTGTGTGGTTGTGTGTGTGGTTGTGGTTGTGTGTGTGGTTGTGTGGTTGTGTATGGGTGTGCGTGTGGTTGTATGTGTGGTTGTGTGTAGTTGTGTGTGGTTGTGTGAGTGTGGTTGTGGTTGTGGGTGTGTTTGTGGTTGTGTGTGTGGTTGTGTGTGTGGTTGTGTGTGTTATGTGTGTGGTTGTGGTTGAGTGTGTGGTTGTGGTTGTGTGTGTGTGTGGGTGTAGGTGTGTGTATGGTTGTGTGTGTCGTTGTGGTTGTGTGTGGTTGTGTGTGTGGTTGTGGTTGAGTGTTTGGTTGTGGTTGTGTGTGTGTGGGTATAGGTGTGTGTATGGTTGTGTGTGTGGTTGTGGTTGTGTGTGTATGGTTGTGTGTGTGCTTGTGTGTGCGCTTGTGTGTGTGGTTGTGATTGTGTGTGTGGTTATGTGAGTGGTAGTGGTTGTGTGTGGGTGCAGTTGTGGGTGTGGGTGTGGTTGTGGGGGTGTGTGTAGATGTGTGGTTGGGTGTAGTTGGGTGTAGTTGTGTGTGGTGTGTGTGTGTAGTTGTGTGTGTGGTTGTGTGTGGTTGTGTGTGTGTGGTTGTGTGTAGTTGTGTGTGTGTGTTTGTATGTGCGGTTGTGTGTGGTTGTGTGTGTGTGTGTGATTGTGTGTGGGTGTGGTTGTGGGTGTGGGCGCAGTTGTGGGTGCAGATGCGGTTGTGTGTGTGTGTGGATGTGTGGTTGGGTGTGCTTGTGTATGTGGTTGTGTGTGTGGTTGTGTGTGGTTGTGGTCATGTGTGTTGTGTGTGTGGTTGTGTGTGTGGTTGTGTGTGTGGGGTTGTGTGTGGTTGTATGTGTATGTGTGTGTGTGTGTGGTTGTGTGTATGGTTGTGTGTGGTTGTGTGTGTGTGGGTATGGTTGTGTATGTGGATATATGTGTGGTTGTGTGTATGGTTGTGGTTGTGTGTGTGGTTGTGGGTGTGGTTGTGGTTGTATGTGGGTGGTTGTGGGTGCAGCTGTGGTTGTGGGTGTGTGTGTGGATGTGTGGTTGTGTGTTGTTGGGTGTGGTTGTGTGTGTGGTTGTGTGTGTGTGTGTGATTGTGTGTAGGTGGTTGTGTGTGAGTGTGTGGTTGTGTGTGTGTGGTTGTATGTGTGTGGTTGTGTGTGTGTTTGTGTGGTTGTGTGTGTTGTTGTGGTTGTGTGTGGTTGTGTGTATGGTTGTGTGTGTGGTTGTGTGTGTGGTTTTAGTTGTGTGTGTGGTTGTGTGAGTGGTTGGGTGTGTGGTTGGGTGTGTGCGGTTGTGTGTGCGGTTGTGTGTGGTTGTGTGTTATGTGTGTGGTTGTGTGTGTGGTTGAGTGTGTGGTTGTGTGTGTGGTTGTGTGTGTGGTTTGTGTGATTGTGGTTGTGTGTGTGGTTGTGGATGTGGTTGAGTGTTTGGGTGTGGTTGTGTATGTTGTGTGTGTGGTTGTGTCTGTGGCTGTGTGTGTGGTTGGGCGTGTGGTTGGGTGTGTGCAGTTGGTTGTGGTTGTGTGTGTGTGGTTGTGTGTATGGTTGTGGTTGTGTGTGGTTGTATGTGTGGTTGTGTGTAGTTGAGTGTGTGGTTGTGTGTGGTTGTGTGTGTGGTTGTGTGTGGTTGTGGTTTGTGTGTGGTTCTATGTGTGTGGTTGTGTGTGTGGTTGTGGTTGTGTGTGTGGTTGTGTGGTTGTTTGTGGTTGTGTGTGCATGTGTGGTTGTGTGTATGGTTGTGTGTGGTTGTATGTGTGGTTGTGTGTGTGTAGTTGTGTGTTTGTGGATGTGGGTTTGGTTGTGGTTATGTGTGTGGTTGTGTGGTTGTTTGTGGTTGTGTGTGCATGTGTGGTTGTGTGTGTGGTTGTGTGTGGTTGTATGTGTGGTTGTGTGTGTGTAGTTGTGTGTTTGGTTGTGGTTGTGGGTATGGTTGTGGTTGTGTGTGTGGTTGTGTGTGTGTTGTGTGTGTGTGTGGTTGTGTGTGTGGTTGTGTGTGTTTTTTGTGTGGTTGTGGTTGTGTGTGATTGTGGATGTGGTTGAGTGGCTAGGTGTGGTTATGTGTGTTTTGTGTGTGGTTGGGTGTGTGGTTGTGGTTGTGTGTGTGGTTGTGTGTGTTGTGTGTGTGGTTGTGTGTGTTGTGTGTGTGTGTGTGGTTGTGTGTGTGGTTGTGTGTCGTTGTGTGTGTTGTGTGTATGGTTGTGGTTGTGTTTGTGGGTATGGTTGTGTGTGTGGTTGTGTGTGTGATTGGGTATGGTTGTATGTATGGTTGTGTGTGTGTGATTGTGTATTTAGTTGTGGTGTGTGTATGGGTGTGTGGTTGTGTGTGTGTGTGTGTGTGGTTGTGTATGTGGTTGGGTGTGGTTGTGTGTGGTTGTGTGTGTGGTTGTGTGTGTGTGTGGTTGTGGGTGTGGTTGTGTGTGGTTGTGTGTGTGTGGTTGTGTGTGTGGTTGTGTGGCTGGTTGTGTATCTGGTTGTGTGTTTGGGTGTGTGTGTGGTTGTGTGTGTTGTGTGTGGTTGTGGTTGTGTGTGGTTGTGGTTGTGTGTGTGGTTGTGTGTATATGGGGGGTGTATGGATGTGTGTGTGGTTGTGTGTGGTTGTGGTTGTGTGTGTGGTTGTAGGTGAGGTTGTGGTTGTGTGTGTGGTTGTGTGTGTGGTTGTGTGTGTGTGGTTGTGTGTGTGGTTGTGTGTGTGGTTGTGTGTGTGGTTGTGGTTGTGTGTGTGGTTGTGTGGTTGTGTATGGGTGTGCGTGTGGTTGTATGTGTGGTTGTGTGTAGTTGTGTGTGGTTGTGTGAGTGTGGTTGTGGTTGTGGTTGTGTTTGTGGTTGTATGTGTGGTTGTGTGTGTGGTTGTGTGTGTTATGTGTGTGGTTGTGGTTGAGTGTGTGGTTGTGGTTGTGTGTGTGTGGGTGTAGGTGTGTGTATGGTTGTGTGTGTCGTTGTGGTTGTGTGTGGTTGTGTGTGTGGTTGTGGTTGAGTGTTTGGTTGTGGTTGTGTGTGTGTGGGTATAGGTGTGTGTATGGTTGTGTGTGTGGTTGTGGTTGTGTGTGTATGGTTGTGTGTGTGCTTGTGTGTGCGCTTGTGTGTGTGGTTGTGATTGTGTGTGTGGTTATGTGAGTGGTAGTGGTTGTGTGTGGGTGCAGTTGTGGGTGTGGGTGTGGGGGTGTGTGTAGATGTGTGGTTGGGTGTAGTTGGGTGTAGTTGTGTGTGTGGTTGTGTGTGGTTGTGTGTGTGGTTGTGTGTAGTTGTGTGTGTGTGTTTGTATGTGCGGTTGTGTGTGGTTGTGTGTGTGTGTGTGATTGTGTGTGGGTGTGGTTGTGGGTGTGGGCGCAGTTGTGGGTGCAGATGCGGTTGTGTGTGTGTGTGGATGTGTGGTTGGGTGTGCTTGTGTATGTGGTTGTGTGTGTGGTTGTGTGTGGTTGTGGTCATGAGTGTTGTGTGTGTGGTTGTGTGTGTGGTTGTGTGTGTGTGGTTGTGTGTGGTTGTATGTGTATGTGTGTGTGTGTGTGTGGTTGTGTGTATGGTTGTGTGTGGTTGTGTGTGTGTGGGTATGGTTGTGTATGTGGATATATGTGTGGTTGTGTGTATGGTTGTGGTTGTGTGTGTGGTTGTGGGTGTGGTTGTGGTTGTATGTGGGTGGTTGTGGGTGCAGCTGTGGTTGTGGGTGTGTGTGTGGATGTGTGGTTGTGTGTTGTTGGGTGTGGTTGTGTGTGTGGTTGTGTGTGTGTGTGTGATTGTGTGTAGGTGGTTGTGTGTGAGTGTGTGGTTGTGTGTGTGTGGTTGTATGTGTGTGGTTGTGTGTGTGTGTGTGTGTGTGGTTGTGTGTGTTGTTGTGGTTGTGTGTGGTTGTGTGTATGGTTGTGTGTGTGGTTGTGTGTGTGGTTGGGTGTGTGGTTGGGTGTGTGCGGTTGTGTGTGTGGTTGTGTGTGGTTGTGTGTTATGTGTGTGGTTGTGTGTGTGGTTGAGTGTGTGGTTGTGTGTGTGGTTGTGTGTGTGGTTTGTGTGATTGTGGTTGTGTGTGTGGTTGTGGATGTGGTTGAGTTTTTGGGTGTGGTTGTGTATGTTGTGTGTGGTTGTGTCTGTGGCTGTGTGTGTGGTTGGGCGTGTGGTTGGGTGTGTGCAGTTGGTTGTGGTTGTGTGTGTGTGGTTGTGTGTATGGTTGTGGTTGTGTGTGGTTGTATGTGTGGTTGTGTGTAGTTGAGTGTGTGGTTGTGTGTGGTTGTGGTTTGTGTGTATGGTTCTATGTGTGTGGTTGTGTGTGTGGTTGTGGTTGTGTGTGTGGTTGTGTGGTTGTTTGTGGTTGTGTGTGCATGTGTGGTTGTGTGTATGGTTGTGTGTGGTTGTATGTGTGGTTGTGTGTGTGTAGTTGTGTGTTTGTTTGTGGTTGTGGGTTTGGTTGTGGTTATGTGTGTGGTTGTGTGTGTGGTTGTGTGTGGTTGTGAGTGTGTGGTTGTGTGTGTGTGTGGTTGTGAGTGTGTGGTTGTGTGTGTGTTGTTTGTGTGGTTGTGGTTGTGTGTGTGATTGTGGATGTGGTTGAGTGGCTAGGTGTGGTTATGTGTGTTTTATGTGTGGTTGGGTGTGTGGTTGTGGTTGTGTGTGTGGTTGTGTGTGTTGTGTGTGGTTGTGTGTGTTGTGTGTGTGTGTGGTTGTGTGTGTGTGGTTGTGTGTCGTGTGTGTTGTGTGTATGGTTGTGGTTGTGTTTGTGGGTATGGTTGTGTGTGTGGTTGTGTGTGTGATTGGGTATGGTTGTATGTATGGTTGTGTGTGTGATTGTATATTTAGTTGTGTGTGTATGGGTGTGTGGTTGTGTGTGTGTGTGTGTGTGGTTGTGTATGTGGTTGGGTGTGGTTGTGTGTGGTTGTGTGTGTGGTTGTGTGTGTGGTTGTGTGTGTGTGTGGTTGTGGGTGTGGTTGTGTGTGGTTGTGTGTGTGTGGTTGTGTGTGTGTGGTTGTGTGTGTGGTTGTGTGGCTGGTTGTGTATCTGGTTGTGTGTTTGGGTGTGTGTGTGGTTGTGTGTGTTATGTGTGTGGTTGTGGTTCTGTGTGGTTGTGGTTGTGTGTGTGTGGTTGTGTATATGTGGGGGGTGTATGGATGTGTGTGTGGTTGGGTGTGGTTGTGGTTGTGTGTGTGGTTGTGTGTGTGGTTGTGGTTGTGTGTGTGGTTGTGTATGGGTGTGCGTGTGGTTGTATGTGTGGTTGTGGTGGTTGTGTGTGGTTGTGTGAGTGTGGTTGTGGGTGGTTTGTGGTTGTGTGTGTGGTTGTGTGTGTGGTTGTGTGTGTTATGTGTGTGGTTGTGGTTGAGTGTGTGGTTGTGGTTGTGTGTGTGTGTGGGTGTAGGTGTGTGTATGGTTGTGTGTGTGGTTGTGGTTGTGTGTGGTTGTGTGTGTGGTTA
>NW_028187712.1:0-1000 GCF_964204655.1 Triturus cristatus
TTTGATGAGAGAGATAACCACCCCCCTTACGACATGCTTCAGAAACTAAAAAATGGTCCATTTTCAAATGTTGCCTCTTTGAACTACAATTCACATTTATACGTGGAAAATCACTTTTACACATAAAATGAGATGTTTAAAGTGATTTTCATGCTTCCAGGGGCCTTAAACACAATATTTTGAGGAATGGGTAAAAGTGAATGAAAATGGCCAATTTACTCATTCTGAGGCCTTAAAAAGTGTTTCTCCTCCACGGGAAGTGAAAAAAATAACATTTGGAGGCATTTATTGTTCAATCAAAAACGCCTGATTTTGGTGAAAGAGATAACCACCCCCCCTTACGACATGCTTCAGAAACGAAAAAATGGTCCATTTTCAAATGTTGCGTCTTTGAACGACAATTCACATTTGTACGTGGATAATCACTTTTAGAGATAACATTAGATGTTTAAAGTAATTTTCATGCTTCCAGGGGCCTTAAACACAAGATTTGAGGAATGGGTAAAAGTGAATGAAAATGGCCAATTTACTCATTCTGAGGCCTTAAAAAGTGTTTCTCCTCCACGGGAAGTGAAAAAAATAACATTTGGAGGCATTTATTGTTCAATCAAAAACGCCTGTTTTTTGGTGAAAGAGATAACCACCCCCCCTTACGACATGCTTCAGAAACTAAAAAAATGGTCCATTTTCAAATGTTGCCTCTTTGAACTACAATTCACATTTATACGTGGAAAATCACTTTTACACATAAAATTAGATGTTTAAAGTGATTTTCAAGCTTCCAGGGGCCCTAAACACAAGAGTTGAGGAATGGGTAAATGTGAATGAAAATGGCCAATTTATTCACTCTGAGGCCTTAAAAAGTTTTTCTCCACCCAGAAAGTGAATTAAATACCATTTGTAGGCCTTTATTGTTCAATCAAAAACGCCCGATTTTTGATGAAAGAGATAACCACCCCCCCCTTACGACATGCTTCAGAAACTAAAAAAATGGTCCATT
>NW_028187713.1:0-27000 GCF_964204655.1 Triturus cristatus
CACTCCACACACTCCACACACTCCACTCCACACACTCCACTCCAATCACTCCACTGCACAAACTCCACTCCACTCCACTCCACACACTCCACTCCACACACTCCACTCCACACACTCGACTCTACTCCACACACACCACTCCACACACTCCACTCCACACATTCTACTCCACTCCACACACTCCACTCCACAGACTCCACTCCAGGCCACACACTCCACACACTCCACTCCACTCCACACACTCCACTCCTCACACTCCACTCCACTCTACACACTCTACTCCACACACTCCACTCCACTCCACTCCACACACTCAACTCCACTCCACACACTCCACTCCACATACTTCACTCCACACACTCCACACACTCCACACACTCCACTCCACATACTCCACTCCAATCACTCCACTGCACAAACTCCACTCCACTCCACTCCACACACTCCACTCCACACACTCCACTCCACACACTCGACTCTACTCCACACACACCACTCCACACACTCCACTCCACACATTCTACTCCACTCCACACACTCCACTCCACAGACTCCACTCCACTCCACACACTCCACTCCACTCACTCCACTCAACACACTCCACTCCACACACTCCACTCCACTCCACACACTCCACACACTCCACTCTACTCCACACACTCCACTCCACATACTCCACACACTCCACTCCACTCCACATACTCCACTCCACTCCACACACTCCACTCCGCACACTCCACTCCACTCCACACACTGAACTCCACTTCACACACTCCACTCAACTCCACACACTCCACTCTACTCGACACAATCCACTCGACACACTCCACTCCACACACTCCACTCCACTCCACACACTCCACTCCACACACTCCACTCCACTCTACTCCACACACGTCACTCCACACACTCCACTCCACACACTCCACTCCACTCCACACACTCCACTTCACACACTCGACTCCACTCCACACACTCCACTCCACATACTCCACTCCACACACTCCACTCCACACACTCTACTCCACACACTCCACTCTACTCCACACACTCCACTCCAATCAACACACTCCACTCCACCCACTTCACACACTCCACACACTCTACACACTCCACTCCACTCCACACACTCTACTCCACACACTCCACTCCACACCACTCCACACACTCCACTCCACTCCACACACTCCACTCCACACACTCCACTCCACTCCACTCCACACACTCCACTCCACTCCACACACTCCACTCCACACACTCCACTCCACACACTCCACTCTACACACTCCACTCCAATACACACATTCCACTCCACTCCACTCTACTCTACACACTCCACTCCACACACTCCACACACTCCACCCCACTCCTCACACTCTCCACTCCACTGCTCACACACTCCACTCCACTCCACACACTCCACTCCGCACACTCCACTCCACACACTCCACTCCACACACTCCACTCTACACACTCCACTCCACACACTCCACTCCAATCACTCCACTGCACACACTCCACTCCACTCCACACACTCCACTCCACACACTCCACTCCACACACTCGACTCCACTCCACACACACCACTCCACACACTCCACTCCACACATTCTACTCCACTCCACACACTCCACTCCACAGACTCCACTCCAGTCCACACACTCCACACACTCCACTCCACTCCACACACTCCACTCCTCACACTCCACTCCACTCCACACACTCCACTCCACACACCCTACTCCACTCCACACACACCACTCCACACACTCCACTCCACACACTCCTTTCCACACACTCTAGTCCACACACTCCACTCAACTCTCTCCACTCCACTCACTCCACACACTCCACTCACTCCACTCCACACACTCCACTCCACATACTCCACTCCACACACTCCACTCCACACACTCTACTCCACACACTCCACTCCACACACTCCACACCACTCCACACACTCAACTCAACTCACTCCACTCATGCCACACACTCCACTCACTCCACTCCACACACTCCACTCTACACACTCCACTCCTCTCAACACACTCCACTCGACACACTCCACTCCCCACACTCTACTCCATTCCACTCCACACACTCCACTCAACTCACTCCACTCCACTCACTCCACACACTCCACTCACTCCACTCCACTCACTCCACTCCACACACTCCACTCCACACAGTCTACTCCACACCACACACTCCACTCCACACCACACCAGACACTCCACACACTCCACACACTCCACTCCAAACACTCCACTACACTCCACACACGCCACTCCACACACTTCACTCCACTCCACACACTTCAAACAATCCACTCCACAAACTCCACTCCACACACTCCACTCCACACACTACTCCACACACTCCACACACTCCACTCCACACACTCCACTCCACACTATCCACTCCACACACTCCACTCCACTCCACACACTCCACTCTACTCCACACATTCCACACACTCCACTCCTCACACTCTCCACTCCACTCCTCACACACTCCATTCCACTCCACACACTCCACTCCACTCCTCACTCTCTCCACTCCACTCCTCAAACACTCCACTCCACTCCACACACTCTACTCCACACACTCCAATCCACACATTCCAATCCACACACTCCAATCCACACACTCCACTCCACACCCTCCACTCCACTCCACTCCACTCCACTCACTCCATTCCACACACTCTACACACTCAACTCTACACACTCCAATCCATACACTCCAATTCACACGCTCCACACCCTCCACTCCACACACTCCACTCCACACACTCCACTCTACTCCACACACTCCACTCTACTCGACACAATCAACTCCACACACTCCACTCCATTTACTCCACTCCACACACTGAACTCTACTCCACACACTCCACTCCACACACTCTGCATGCTCCACTCCACTCCACACACTCTACTCCACACACTCCACTCCACTCCACTCCACACACTCAACTCCACTCCATACACTCCACTCCACACACTCCACACACTCCACACACTCCACACACTCCACTCCACACACTCCACTCCAATCACTCCACTGCACACACTCCACTCCACTCCACTCCACACACTCCACTCCACACACTCTACTCCACACACTCGACTCTACTCCACACACACCACTCCACACACTCCACTCTACACATTCTACTCCACTCCACACACTCCACTCCACAGACTCCACTCCAGTCCACATACTCCACACACTCCACTCCACTCCACACACTCCACTCCTCACACTCCACTCCACTCCACATACTCCCCTCCACACACTCCACTCCACACACTCCACTCCACACCACACACTTAACTCCACACCACACCACACACTCCTCACACTCCACTCCACTCACTCCACTCCACACACTCCACTCCACACACTCCACTCCACTCCACACACTCCACACACTCCACTCTACTCCACACACTCCACTCCACACACTCCACACACTCCACTCCACTCCACACACTCCACTCCACACACTCCACTCCGCACACTCCACTCCAATCCACACACTGAACTCCACTTCACACACTCCACTCTACTCGACACAATGCACTCGACACACTCCACTCCACACACTCCACTCTACTCCACCTACTCCACTCCACACACTCCACTCCACTCCACACACTCCACTTCACACACTCCACTCCACTCCATACACTCCACTCCACATACTCCACTCCACACACTCCACTCCACAAACTCCACTCCACACACTCCACTCTACTCCACACACTCCACTCCAATCAACACACTCCACTCCACCCACTTCACACACTCCATTCCACTCCACACACTCTACACACTCCACTCCACTCCACACACTCCACTCCACACACTCCACTCCACACCACTCCACACACTCCACTCTACACACTCCACTCCACACACTCCACTCCACTCCACTCCACACACTCCACTCCACACACTCCACTCTACACACTCCACTCCACACACTCCACTCCGATACACACATTCTACTCCACTCCACTCTATTCCACACACTCCACTCCACACACTCCACACACTCCACCCCACTCCTCACACTCTCCACTCCAGTCCTCACACACTCCACTCCACTCCACTCCATTCCACACACTCCACTCCACACACTCCACTCCACACACTCCACTCCACACACTCCACACACTCCACACACTCCACACACTCCACTCCACACACTCCACTCCAATCACTCCACTGCACAAACTCCACTCCACTCCACTCCACACACTCCACTCCACACACTCCACTCCACACACTCGACTCTACTCCACACACACCACTCCACACACTCCACTCCACACATTCTTCTCCACTCCACACACTCCACTCCACAGACTCCACTCCAGGCCACACACTCCACACACTCCACTCCACTCCACACACTCCACTCCTCACACTCCACTCCACTCTACACACTCTACTCCACACACTCCACTCCACTCCACTCCACACACTCAACTCCACTCCCACACTCCACTCCACATACTTCACTCCACACACTCCACACACTCCACACACTCCACTCCACATACTCCACTCCAATCACTCCACTGCACAAACTCCACTCCACTCCACTCCACACACTCCACTCCACACACTCCACTCCACACACTCGACTCTACTCCACACACACCACTCCACACACTCCACTCCACACATTCTACTCCACTCCACACACTCCACTCCACAGACTCCACTCCACTCCACACACTCCACTCCACTCACTCCACTCAACACACTCCACTCCACACACTCCACTCCACTCCACACACTCCACACACTCCACTCTACTCCACACACTCCACTCCACATACTCCACACACTCCACTCCACTCCACATACTCCACTCCACTCCACACACTCCACTCCGCACACTCCACTCCACTCCACACACTGAACTCCACTTCACACACTCCACTCAACTCCACACACTCCACTCTACTCGACACAATCCACTCGACACACTCCACTCCACACACTCCACTCCACTCCACACACTCCACTCCACACACTCCACTCCACTCTACTCCACACACGTCACTCCACACACTCCACTCCACACACTCCACTCCACTCCACACACTCCACTTCACACACTCGACTCCACTCCACACACTCCACTCCACATACTCCACTCCACACACTCCACTCCACACACTCTACTCCACACACTCCACTCTACTCCACACACTCCACTCCAATCAACACACTCCACTCCACCCACTTCACACACTCCACACACTCTACACACTCCACTCAACTCCACACACTCTACTCCACACACTCCACTCCACACCACTCCACACACTCCACTCCACTCCACACACTCCACTCCACACACTCCACTCCACTCCACTCCACACACTCCACTCCACTCCACACACTCCACTCCACACACTCCACTCCACACACTCCACTCTACACACTCCACTCCAATACACACATTCCACTCCACTCCACTCTACTCTACACACTCCACTCCACACACTCCACACACTCCACCCCACTCCTCACACTCTCCACTCCACTGCTCACACACTCCACTCCACTCCACACACTCCACTCCGCACACTCCACTCCACACACTCCACTCCACACACTCCACTCTACACACTCCACTCCACACACTCCACTCCAATCACTCCACTGCACACACTCCACTCCACTCCACACACTCGACTCCACACACTCCACTCCACACACTCGACTCCACTCCACACACACCACTCCACACACTCCACTCCACACATTCTACTCCACTCCACACACTCCACTCCACAGACTCCACTCCAGTCCACACACTCCACACACTCCACTCCACTCCACACACTCCACTCCTCACACTCCACTCCACTCCACACACTCCACTCCACACACCCTACTCCACTCCACACACACCACTCCACACACTCCACTCCACACACTCCTTTCCACACACTCTAGTCCACACACTCCACTCAACTCTCTCCACTCCACTCACTCCACACACTCCACTCACTCCACTCCACACACTCCACTCCACATACTCCACTCCACACACTCCACTCCACACACTCTACTCCACACACTCCACTCCACACACTCCACACCACTCCACACACTCAACTCAACTCACTCCACTCACGCCACACACTCCACTCACTCCACTCCACACACTCCACTCTACACACTCCACTCCTCTCAACACACTCCACTCGACACACTCCACTCCCCACACTCTACTCCATTCCACTCCACACACTCCACTCAGCTCACTCCACTCCACTCACTCCACACACTCCACTCACTCCACTCCACTCACTCCACTCCACACACTCCACTCCACACACCCTACTCCACTCCACACACTCCACTCCACACACTCCACTCCACACACTCCTTTCCACACACTCCACTCCACACACTCCACTCAACTCTCTCCACTCCACTCACTCCACACACTCCACTCACTCCACTCCACACACTCCACTCCACATACTCCACTCCACACACTCCACTCCACACACTCTACTCCACACACTCCACTCCACACACTCCACACCACTCCACACACTCAACTCAACTCACTCCACTCATGCCACACACTCCACTCCACACTCTTGACTCCACTCCACACACTCCACTCCACTCCACACACTCCACTTCACACACTCCACTCCACTCCACACACTCCACTCCACATACTCCACTCCACACACTCCACTCCACACACTCCACTCCACACACTCCACTGTACTCCACACACTCCACTCCAATCAACACACTCCACTCCACCCACTTCACACACTCCACTCCACTCCACACACTCTACACACTCCACTCCACTCCACACACTCCACTCCACACACTCCACTCCACACCACTCCACACACTCCACTCCACTCCACACACTCTACTCCACACACTCCACTCCACACACTCCACTCCACACACTCCACTCCACTCCACAAACTCCACTCCACACACTCCACTCTACACACTCCACTCCACACACTCCACTCCGATACACACATTCCACTCCACTCCACTCTATTCCACACACTCCACTCCACACACTCCACACACTCCACCCCACTCCTCACACTCTCCACTCCAGTCCTCACACACTCCACTCCACTCCACTCCATTCCACACACTCCACTCCACACACTCCACTCCACACACTCCACTCCACACACTCCACACACTCCACACACTCCACTCCACACACTCCACTCCAATCACTCCACTGCACAAACTCCACTCCACTCCACTCCACACACTCCACTCCACACACTCCACTCCACACACTCGACTCTACTCCACACACACCACTCCACACACTCCACTCCACACATTCTACTCCACTCCACACACTCCACTCCACAGACTCCACTCCAGGCCACACACTCCACACACTCCACTCCACTCCACACACTCCACTCCTCACACTCCACTCCACTCTACACACTCTACTCCACACACTCCACTCCACTCCACTCCACACACTCAACTCCACTCCACACACTCCACTCCACATACTTCACTCCACACACTCCACACACTCCACACACTCCACTCCACATACTCCACTCCAATCACTCCACTGCACAAACTCCACTCCACTCCACTCCACACACTCCACTCCACACACTCCACTCCACACACTTGACTCTACTCCACACACACCACTCCACACACTCCACTCCACACATTCTACTCCACTCCACACACTCCACTCCACAGACTCCACTCCACTCCACACACTCCACTCCACTCACTCCACTCAACACACTCCACTCCACACACTCCACTCCACTCCACACACTCCACACACTCCACTCTACTCCACACACTCCACTCCACATACTCCACACACTCCACTCCACTCCACATACTCCACTCCACTCCACACACTCCACTCCGCACACTCCACTCCACTCCACACACTGAACTCCACTTCACACACTCCACTCAACTCCACACACTCCACTCTACTCGACACAATCCACTCGACACACTCCACTCCACACACTCCACTCCACTCCACACACTCCACTCCACACACTCCACTCCACTCTACTCCACACACGTCACTCCACACACTCCACTCCACACACTCCACTCCACTCCACACACTCCACTTCACACACTCGACTCCACTCCACACACTCCACTCCACATACTCCACTCCACACACTCCACTCCACACACTCTACTCCACACACTCCACTCTACTCCACACACTCCACTCCAATCAACACACTCCACTCCACCCACTTCACACACTCCACACACTCTACACACTCCACTCCACTCCACACACTCTACTCCACACACTCCACTCCACACCACTCCACACACTCCACTCCACTCCACACACTCCACTCCACACACTCCACTCCACTCCACTCCACACACTCCACTCCACTCCACACACTCCACTCCACACACTCCACTCCACACACTCCACTCTACACACTCCACTCCAATACACACATTCCACTCCACTCCACTCTACTCTACACACTCCACTCCACACACTCCACACACTCCACCCCACTCCTCACACTCTCCACTCCACTGCTCACACACTCCACTCCACTCCACACACTCCACTCCGCACACTCCACTCCACACACTCCACTCCACACACTCCACTCTACACACTCCACTCCACACACTCCACTCCAATCACTCCACTGCACACACTCCACTCCACTCCACACACTCCACTCCACACACTCCACTCCACACACTCGACTCCACTCCACACACACCACTCCACACACTCCACTCCACACATTCTACTCCACTCCACACACTCAACTCCACAGACTCCACTCCAGTCCACACACTCCACACACTCCACTCCACTCCACACACTCCACTCCTCACACTCCACTCCACTCCACACACTCCACTCCACACACCCTACTCCACTCCACACACACCACTCCACACACTCCACTCCACACACTCCTTTCCACACACTCTAGTCCACACACTCCACTCAACTCTCTCCACTCCACTCACTCCACACACTCCACTCACTCCACTCCACACACTCCACTCCACATACTCCACTCCACACACTCCACTCCACACACTCTACTCCACACACTCCACTCCACACACTCCACACCACTCCACACACTCAACTCAACTCACTCCACTCACGCCACACACTCCACTCACTCCACTCCACACACTCCACTCTACACACTCCACTCCTCTCAACACACTCCACTCGACACACTCCACTCCCCACACTCTACTCCATTCCACTCCACACACTCCACTCAACTCACTCCACTCCACTCACTCCACACACTCCACTCACTCCACTCCACTCACTCCACTCCACACACTCCACTCCACACAGTCTACTCCACACCACACACTCCACTCCACACCACACCAGACACTCCACACACTCCACACACTCCACTCCAAACACTCCACTACACTCCACACACGCCACTCCACACACTTCACTCCACTCCACACACTTCAAACAATCCACTCCACAAACTCCACTCCACACACTCCACTCCACACACTACTCCACACACTCCACACACTCCACTCCACACACTCCACTCCACACTATCCACTCCACACACTCCACTCCACTCCACACACTCCACTCTACTCCACACATTCCACACACTCCACTCCTCACACTCTCCACTCCACTCCTCACACACTCCATTCCACTCCACACACTCCACTCCACTCCTCACTCTCTCCACTCCACTCCTCAAACACTCCACTCCACTCCACACACTCTACTCCACACACTCCAATCCACACATTCCAATCCACACACTCCAATCCACACACTCCACTCCACACCCTCCACTCCACTCCACTCCACTCACTCCATTCCACACACTCTACACACTCAACTCTACACACTCCAATCCATACACTCCAATTCACACACTCCACACCCTCCACTCCACACACTCCACTCCACACACTCCACTCTACTCCACACACTCCACTCTACTCGACACAATCAACTCCACACACTCCACTCCATTTACTCCACTCCACACACTGAACTCTACTCCACACACTCCACTCCACACACTCTGCATGCTCCACTCCACTCCACACACTCTACTCCACACACTCCACTCCACTCCACTCCACACACTCAACTCCACTCCATACACTCCACTCCACACACTCCACACACTCCACACACTCCACACACTCCACTCCACACACTCCACTCCAATCACTCCACTGCACACACTCCACTCCACTCCACTCCACACACTCCACTCCACACACTCCACTCCACACACTCGACTCTACTCCACACACACCACTCCACACACTCCACTCTACACATTCTACTCCACTCCACACACTCCACTCCACAGACTCCACTCCAGTCCACATACTCCACACACTCCACTCCACTCCACACACTCCACTCCTCACACTCCACTCCACTCCACATACTCCCCTCCACACACTCCACTCCACACACTCCACTCCACACCACACACTTAACTCCACACCACACCACACACTCCTCACACTCCACTCCACTCACTCCACTCCACACACTCCACTCCACACACTCCACTCCACTCCACACACTCCACACACTCCACTCTACTCCACACACTCCACTCCACACACTCCACACACTCCACTCCACTCCACACACTCCACTCCACACACTCCACTCCGCACACTCCACTCCAATCCACACACTGAACTCCACTTCACACACTCCACTCTACTCGACACAATGCACTCGACACACTCCACTCCACACACTCCACTCTACTCCACCTACTCCACTCCACACACTCCACTCCACTCCACACACTCCACTTCACACACTCCACTCCACTCCATACACTCCACTCCACATACTCCACTCCACACACTCCACTCCACAAACTCCACTCCACACACTCCACTCTACTCCACACACTCCACTCCAATCAACACACTCCACTCCACCCACTTCACACACTCCATTCCACTCCACACACTCTACACACTCCACTCCACTCCACACACTCCACTCCACACACTCCACTCCACACCACTCCACACACTCCACTCTACACACTCCACTCCACACACTCCACTCCACTCCACTCCACACACTCCACTCCACACACTCCACTCCACACACTCCACTCCAATACACACATTCCACTCCACTTCTCTCTACTCTACACACTCCACTCCACACACTCAACACACTCCACCCCACTCCTCACACTCTCCACTCCACTCCTCACACACTCCACTCCACTCCACACACTCCACTCCACACACTCCACTCCACACACTCTACTCCACACACTCCACTCCACACACTCCACACACTCCACTCCACACACTCCACTCCAATCACTCCACTGCACACACTCCACTCCACTCTACTCCACACACTCTACTCCACTCCACACACTCCACTCCACACACTCCACTCCACACACTCCTTTCCACACACTCCACTCCACTCCACACACTCCACTCCACACCACCCACTCAACTCTCTCCACTCCACTCACTCCACACACTCCACTCACTCCACTCCACACACTCCACTCCACATACACAACTCCATACACTCCACACACTCTACTCCACACACTCCACTCCACACACTCCACACCACTCCACACACTCAACTCAACTCACTCCACTCACTCCACACACTCCACTCACTCCACTCCACACACTCCACTCTACACACTCCACTCCACTCAAAACAATCCACTATACACACTCCACTCCACACACTCTACTCCACTCCACTCCACACACTCCACTCAACTCACTCCACTCAACTCACTCCACACACTCCACTCACTTCACTCCACTCACTCCACTCCACATGCTCCACTCCACACACTCCACTCCACACACTCCACTCCACTCCACAAACTCCACTCCACACACTCCACTTTACACACTCCACTCCACACACTCCACTCCGATACACACATTCCACTCCACTCCACTCTATTCCACACACTCCACTCCACACACTCCACACACACTCTCCACTCCAGTCCTCACACACTCCACTCCACTCCACTCCATTCCACACACTCCACTCCACACACTCCACTCCACACACTCCACTCCACACACTCCACACACTCCACACACTCCACACACTCCACTCCACACACTCCACTCCAATCACTCCACTGCACAAACTCCACTCCACTCCACTCCACACACTCCACTCCACACACTCCACTCCACACACTCGACTCTACTCCACACACACCACTCCACACACTCCACTCCACACATTCTACTCCACTCCACACACTCCACTCCAGGCCACACACTCCACACACTCCACTCCACTCCACACACTCCACTCCTCACACTCCACTCCACTCTACACACTCTACTCCACACACTCCACTCCACTCCACTCCACACACTCAACTCCACTCCACACACTCCACTCCACATACTTCACTCCACACACTCCACACACTCCACACACTCCACTCCACATACTCCACTCCAATCACTCCACTGCACAAACTCCACTCCACTCCACTCCACACACTCCACTCCACACACTCCACTCCACACACTCGACTCTACTCCACACACACCACTCCACACACTCCACTCCACACATTCTACTCCACTCCACACACTCCACTCCACAGACTCCACACACTCCACTCCACTCACTCCACTCAACACACTCCACTCCACACACTCCACTCCACTCCACACACTCCACACACTCCACTCTACTCCACACACTCCACTCCACATACTCCACACACTCCACTCCACTCCACATACTCCACTCCACTCCACACACTCCACTCCGCACACTCCACTCCACTCCACACACTGAACTCCACTTCACACACTCCACTCAACTCCACACACTCCACTCTACTCGACACAATCCACTCGACACATCCACTCCACACACTCCACTCCACTCCACACACCCACTCCACAACACTCCACTCCACTCTACTCCACACACGTCACTCCACACACTCCACTCCACACACTCCACTCCACACACTCCACTTCACACACTCGACTCCACTCCACACACTCCACTCCACATACTCCACTCCACACACTCCACTCCACACACTCTACTCCACACACTCCACTCTACTCCACACACTCCACTCCAATCAACACACTCCACTCCACCCACTTCACACACTCCACACACTCTACACACTCCACTCCACTCCACACACTCTACTCCACACACTCCACTCCACACCACTCCCCACACTCCACTCCACTCCACACACTCCACTCCACACACTCCACTCCACTCCACTCCACACACTCCACTCCACTCCACACACTCCACTCCACACACTCCACTCCACACACTCCACTCTACACACTCCACTCCAATACACACATTCCACTCCACTCCACTCTACTCTACACACTCCACTCCACACACTCCACACACTCCACCCCACTCCTCACACTCTCCACTCCACTGCTCACACACTCCACTCCACTCCACACACTCCACTCCGCACACTCCACTCCACACACTCCACTCCACACACTCCACTCTACACACTCCACTCCACACACTCCACTCCAATCACTCCACTGCACACACTCCACTCCACTCCACACACTCCACTCCACACACTCCACTCCACACACTCGACTCCACTCCACACACACCACTCCACACACTCCACTCCACACATTCTACTCCACTCCACACACTCCACTCCACAGACTCCACTCCAGTCCACACACTCCACACACTCCACTCCCACTCCACACACTCCACTCCTCACACTCCACTCCACTCCACACACTCCACTCCACACACCCTACTCCACTCCACACACACCACTCCACACACTCCACTCCACACACTCCTTTCCACACACTCTAGTCCACACACTCCACTCAACTCTCTCCACTCCACTCACTCCACACACTCCACTCACTCCACTCCACACACTCCACTCCACATACTCCACTCCACACACTCCACTCCACACACTCTACTCCACACACTCCACTCCACACACTCCACACCACTCCACACACTCAACTCAACTCACTCCACTCACGCCACACACTCCACTCACTCCACTCCACACACTCCACTCTACACACTCCACTCCTCTCAACACACTCCACTCGACACACTCCACTCCCCACACTCTACTCCATTCCACTCCACACACTCCACTCAACTCACTCCACTCCACTCACTCCACACACTCCACTCACTCCACTCCACTCACTCCACTCCACACACTCCACTCCACACAGTCTACTCCACACCACACACTCCACTCCACACCACACCAGACACTCCACACACTCCACACACTCCACTCCAAACACTCCACTCCACTCCACACACGCCACTCCACACACTTCACTCCACTCCACACACTTCAAACAATCCACTCCACAAACTCCACTCCACACACTCCACTCCACACACTACTCCACACACTCCACACACTCCACTCCACACACTCCACTCCACACTATCCACTCCACACACTCCACTCCACTCCACACACTCCACTCTACTCCACACATTCCACACACTCCACTCCTCACACTCTCCACTCCACTCCTCACACACTCCATTCCACTCCACACACTCCACTCCACTCCTCACTCTCTCCACTCCACTCCTCAAACACTCCACTCCACTCCACACACTCTACTCCACACACTCCAATCCACACATTCCAATCCACACACTCCAATCCACACACTCCACTCCACACCCTCCACTCCACTCCACTCCACTCCACTCACTCCATTCCACACACTCTACACACTCAACTCTACACACTCCAATCCATACACTCCAATTCACACACTCCACACCCTCCACTCCACACACTCCACTCCACACACTCCACTCTACTCCACACACTCCACTCTACTCGACACAATCAACTCCACACACTCCACTCCATTTACTCCACTCCACACACTGAACTCTACTCCACACACTCCACTCCACACACTCTGCATGCTCCACTCCACTCCACACACTCTACTCCACACACTCCACTCCACTCCACTCCACACACTCAACTCCACTCCATACACTCCACTCCACACACTCCACACACTCCACACACTCCACACACTCCACTCCACACACTCCACTCCAATCACTCCACTGCACACACTCCACTCCACTCCACTCCACACACTCCACTCCACACACTCCACTCCACACACTCGACTCTACTCCACACACACCACTCCACACACTCCACTCTACACATTCTACTCCACTCCACACACTCCACTCCACAGACTCCACTCCAGTCCACATACTCCACACACTCCACTCCACTCCACACACTCCACTCCTCACACTCCACTCCACTCCACATACTCCCCTCCACACACTCCACTCCACACACTCCACTCCACACCACACACTTAACTCCACACCACACCACACACTCCTCACACTCCACTCCACTCACTCCACTCCACACACTCCACTCCACACACTCCACTCCACTCCACACACTCCACACACTCCACTCTACTCCACACACTCCACTCCACACACTCCACACACTCCACTCCACTCCACACACTCCACTCCACACACTCCACTCCGCACACTCCACTCCAATCCACACACTGAACTCCACTTCACACACTCCACTCTACTCGACACAATGCACTCGACACACTCCACTCCACACACTCCACTCTACTCCACCTACTCCACTCCACACACTCCACTCCACTCCACACACTCCACTTCACACACTCCACTCCACTCCATACACTCCACTCCACATACTCCACTCCACACACTCCACTCCACAAACTCCACTCCACACACTCCACTCTACTCCACACACTCCACTCCAATCAACACACTCCACTCCACCCACTTCACACACTCCATTCCACTCCACACACTCTACACACTCCACTCCACTCCACACACTCCACTCCACACACTCCACTCCACACCACTCCACACACTCCACTCTACACACTCCACTCCACACACTCCACTCCACTCCACTCCACACACTCCACTCCACACACTCCACTCCACACACTCCACTCCACACACTCCACTCCAATACACACATTCCACTCCACTCCACTCTACTCTACACACTCCACTCCACACACTCAACACACTCCACCCCACTCCTCACACTCTCCACTCCACTCCTCACACACTCCACTCCACTCCACACACTCCACTCCACACACTCCACTCCACACACTCTACTCCACACACTCCACTCCACACACTCCACACACTCCACTCCACACACTCCACTCCAATCACTCCACTGCACACACTCCACTCCACTCTACTCCACACACTCTATTCCACTCCACACACTCCACTCCACACACTCCACTCCACACACTCCTTTCCACACACTCCACTCCACTCCACACACTCCACTCCACACCACCCACTCAACTCTCTCCACTCCACTCACTCCACACACTCCACTCACTCCACTCCACACACTCCACTCCACATACACAACTCCATACACTCCACACACTCTACTCCACACACTCCACTCCACACACTCCACACCACTCCACACACTCAACTCAACTCACTCCACTCACTCCACACACTCCACTCACTCCACTCCACACACTCCACTCTACACACTCCACTCCACTCAAAACAATCCACTATACACACTCCACTCCACACACTCTACTCCACTCCACTCCACACACTCCACTCAACTCACTCCACTCAACTCACTCCACACACTCCACTCACTTCACTCCACTCACTCCACTCCACATGCTCCACTCCACACACTCCACTCCATACACTCCACTCCACACACTCCACTCCACACACTCCACACCACTCCACACACTCAACTCAACTCACTCCACTCACTCCACACACTCCACTCACTCCACTCCACACACTCCACTCCACTCCATACACTCCACACAATCCACTCCACACACTCCACTCCACACACTCCACTCCACACACTCCACTCCACTCCACTCTACTCCACACACTCCACTCCACACACTCCACACACCCCACACCACTCCACACACTCCACTCCACTCCACACACTCCACTCCGCACACTCCACTCCACTCCACACACTGAACTCCACTTCACACACTCCACTCTACTCCACACACTCCACTCTACTCGACACAATCCACTCGACACACTCCACTCCACACACTCCACTCCACTCGACACACTCCACTCCACACACTCCACTCCACTCTACTCCACACACTCCACTCCACATACTCCACTCCACACACTCCACTCCACTCCACACACTCCACTTCACATACTCCACTCCACTCCACACACTCCACTCCACATACTCCACTCCACACACTCCACTCCACACACTCCACTCTACTCCACACACCCCACTCCAATCAACACACTCCACTCCACCCACTTCACACACTCCACTCCACTCCACACACTCTACACACTCCACTCCACTCCACACACTCCACTTCACACACTTCACTCCACACCACTCCACACACTCCACTCCACTCCACACACTCTACTCCACACACTCCACTCCACTCCACTCCACACACTCCACTCCACTCCACACACTCCACTCCACACACTCCACTCCACACACTCCACTCCACACACTCCACTCCAATACACACATTCCACTCCACTCCACTCTACTCTACACACTCCACTCCACACACTCCACACACTCCACCCCACTCCTCACACTCTCCACTCTACTCCTCACACACTCCACTCCACTCAACACACTCCACTCCACACACTCCACTCCACACACTCCACTCCACACACTCCACACACTCCACTCCACACACTCCACTCCAATCACTCCACTGCACACACTCCACTCCACTCCACTCTACACACTCCACTCCACACACTCCACTCCACACACTCGACTCCACTCCACACACAACACTCCACACACTCCACTCCACACACTCTACTCCACTCCACACACTCCACACCACAGACCCCACTCCAGTCCACACACTCCACACACTCCACTCCACTCCACACACTCCACTCCTCACACTCCACTCCACACACTCCACTCCACACACCCTACTCCACTCCACACACTCCACTCCACACACTCCACTCCACACACTCCTTTCCACACACTCCACTCCACACACTCCACTCAACTCTCTCCACTCCACTCACTCCACACACTCCACTCACTCCACTCCACACACTCCACTCCACATACTCTACTCCACACACTCCACTCCACACACTCTACTCCACACACTCCACTCCACACACTCCACACCACTCCACACACTCAACTCAACTCACTCCACTCACGCCACACACTCCACTCACTCCACTCCACACTCTTGACTCCACTCCACACACTCCACTCCACTTCACACACTCCACTTCACACACTCTACACCACTCCACACACTCCACTCCACATACTCCACTCCACATACTCCACTCCACACACTCCACTCCACACACTCCACTGTACTCCACACACTCCACTCCAATCAACACACTCCACTCCACCCACTTCACACACTCCACTCCACTCCACACACTCTACACACTCCACTCCACTCCACACACTCCACTCCACACACTCCACTCCACACCACTCCACACACTCCACTCCACTCCACACACTCTACTCCACACACTCCACTCCACACACTCCACTCCACACACTCCACTCCACTCCACAAACTCCACTCCACACACTCCACTCTACACACTCCACTCCACACACTCCCCTCCGATACACACATTCCACTCCACTCCACTCTATTCCACACACTCCACTCCACACACTCCACACACTCCACCCCACTCCTCACACTCTCCACTCCAGTCCTCACACACTCCACTCCACTCCACTCCACTCCACACACTCCACTCCACACACTCCACTCCACACACTCCACTCCACACACTCCACACACTCCACACACTCCACTCCACACACTCCACTCCAATCACTCCACTGCACAAACTCCACTCCACACACTCGACTCTACTCCACACACACCACTCCACACACTCCACTCCACACATTCTACTCCACTCCACACACTCCACTCCACAGACTCCACTCCAGTCCACACACTCCACACACTCCACTCCACTCCACACACTCCACTCCTCACACTCCACTCCACTCTACACACTCTACTCCACACACTCCACTCCACTCCACTCCACACACTCAACTCCACTCCACACACTCCACTCCACATACTTCACTCCACACACTCCACTCCACACACTCTACTCCACACCACACACTCCACTCCACACCACACCACACACTCCACACACTCCACTCCACTCACTCCACTCAACACACTCCACTCCACACACTCCACTCCACTCCACACACTCCACTCTACTCCACACACTCCACTCCACATACTCCACACACTCCACTCCACTCCACATACTCCACTCCACTCCACACACTCCACTCCGCACACTCCACTCCACTCCACACACTGAACTCCACTTCACACACTCCACTCAACTCCACAAACTCCACTCTACTCGACACAATCCACTCGACACACTCCACTCCACACACTCCACTCCACTCCACACACTCCACTCCACACACTCCACTCCACTCTACTCCACACACGTCACTCCACACACTCCACTCCACACACTCCACTCCACTCCACACACTCCACTTCACACACTCGACTCCACTCCACACACTCCACTCCACATACTCCACTCCACACACTCCACTCCACACACTCCACTCCACACACTCCACTCTACTCCACACACTCCACTCCAATCAACACACTCCACTCCACCCACTTCACACACTCCACACACTCTACACACTCCACTCCACTCCACACACTCTACTCCACACACTCCACTCCACACCACTCCACACACTCCACTCCACTCCACACACTCCACTCCACACACTCCACTCCACTCCACTCCACACACTCCACTCCACTCCACACAATCCACTCCACACACTCCACTCCACACACTCCACTCTACACACTCCACTCCAATACACACATTCCACTCCACTCCACTCTACTCTACACACTCCACTCCACACACTCCACACACTCCACCCCACTCCTCACACTCTCCACTCCACTCCTCACACACTCCACTCCACTCCACACACTCCACTCCGCACACTCCACTCCACACACTCCACTCCACACACTCCACTCTACACACTCCACACACTCCACTCCAATCACTCCACTGCACACACTCCACTTCACTCCACACACTCGACTCCACACACTCCACTCCACACACTCGACTCCACTCCACACACACCACTCCACACACTCCACTCCACACATTCTACTCCACTCCACACACTCCACTCCACAGACTCCACTCCAGTCCACATACTCCACACACTCCACTCCACTCTACACACTCCACTCCTCACACTCCACTCCACTCCACACACTCCACTCCACACACCCTACTCCACTCCACACACACCACTCCATACACTCCACTCCACACACTCCTTTCCACACACTCCAGTCCACACACTCCACTCAACTCTCTCCACTCCACTCACTCCACACACTCCACTCACTCCACTCCACAAACTCCACTCCACATACTCCACTCCACACACTCCACTCCACACACTCTACTCCACACACTCCACTCCACACACTCCACACCACTCCACACACTCAACTCAACTCACTCCACTCACGCCACACACTCCACTAACTCCACTCCACACACTCCACTCTACACACTCCACTCCTCTCAACACACTCCACTCGACACACTCCACTCCCCACACTCTACTCCATTCCACTCCACACACTCCACTCAACTCACTCCACTCCACTCACTCCACACACTCCACTCACTCCACTCCACTCACTCCACTCCACACACTCCACTCCACACAGTCTACTCCACACCACACACTCCACTCCACACCACACCAGACACTCCACACACTCCACACACTCCACTCCAAACACTCCACTACACTCCACACACGCCACTCCACACACTTCACTCCACTCCACACACTTCAAACAATCCACTCCACAAACTCCACTCCACACACTCCACTCCACACACTACTCCACACACTCCACACACTCCACTCCACACACTCCACTCCACACTATCCACTCCACACACTCCACTCCACTCCACTCCACACACTCCACTCTACTCCACACATTCCACACACTCCACTCCTCACACTCTCCACTCCACTCCTCACACACTCCATTCCACTCCACACACTCCACTCCACTCCTCACTCTCTCCACTCCACTCCTCAAACACTCCACTCCACTCCACACACTCCACTCCACACACTCCAATCCACACATTCCAATCCACACACTCCAATCCACACACTCCACTCCACACCCTCCACTCCACTCCACTCCACTCACTCCATTCCACACACTCTACACACTCAACTCTACACACTCCAATCCATACACTCCAATTCACACACTCCACACCCTCCACTCCACACACTCCACTCCACACACTCCACTCTACTCCACACACTCCACTCTACTCGACACAATCAACTCCACACACTCCACTCCATTCACTCCACTCCACACACTGAACTCTACTCCCCACACTCTACTCCACACACTCTGCACGCTCTACTCCACTCCACACACTCTACTCCACACACTCCACTCCACTCCACTCCACACACTCAACTCCACTCTATACACTCCACTCCACACACTCCACACACTCCACACACTCCACACACTCCACTCCACACACTCCACTCCAATCACTCCACTGCACACACTCCACTCCACTCCACTCCACACACTTCACTCCTCACACTCCACTCCACTCCACATACTCCCCTCCACACACTCCACTCCACACACTCCACTCCACACCACACACTCCACTCCACACCACACCACACACTCCTCACACTCCACTCCACTCACTCCACTCCACACACTCCACTCCACACACTCCACTCCACTCCACACACTCCACACACTCCACTCTACTCCACACACTCCACTCCATACACTCCACACACTCCACTCCACTCCACACACTCCACTCCACTCCACACACTCCACTCCGCACCCTCCACTCCACTCCACACACTGAACTCCACTTCACACACTCCACTCTACTCCACACACTCCACTCTACTCGACACAATCCACTCGACACACTCCACTCCACACACTCCACTCTACTCCACACACTCCACTCCACACACTCCACTCCACTCCACACACTCCACTCCACACACTCCACTCCACTCCATACACTCCACTCCACATACTCCACTCCACACACTCCACTCCACAAACTCCACTCCACACACTCCACTCTACTCCACACACTCCACTCCAATCAACACACTCCACTCCACCCACTTCACACACTCCATTCCACTCCACACACTCTACACACTCCACTCCACTCCACACACTCCACTCCACACACTCCACTCCACACCACTCCACACACTCCACTCCACTCCACACACTCCACTCCACACACTCCACTCCACTCCACTCCACACACTCCACTCCACACACTCCACTCCACACACTCCACTCCACACACTCCACTCCAATACACACATTCTACTCCACTCCACTCTACTCTACACACTCCACTCCACACACTCCACACACTCCACCCCACTCCTCACACTCTCCACTCCACTCCTCACACACTCCACTCCACTCCACACACTCCACTCCACACACTCCACTCCACACACTCCACACACTCCACTCCACACACTCCACTCCAATCACTCCACTGCACACACTCCACTCCACTCCACACACTCCACTCCACACACTCCACTCCACACACTTGACTCCACTCCACACACACCACTCCACACACTCCACTCCACACATTCTACTCCACTCCACACTTCACAGACTCCACTCCAGTCCACACACTCCACACACTCCACTCCACTCCACACACTCCACTCCTCACACTCCACTCCACTCCACACACTCCACTCCACACACCCTACTCCACTCCACACACTCCACTCCACACACTCCACTCCACACACTCCTTTCCACACACTCCACTCCACACACTCCACTCAACTCTCTCCACTCACTCCACACACTCCACTCACTCCACTCCACACACTCCACTCCACATACTCCACTCCACACACTCTACTCCACACACTCTACTCCACACACTCCACTCCACACACTCCACACCACTCCACACACTCAACTCAACTCACTCCACTCACGCCACACACTCCACTCACTCCACTCCACACACTCCACTCTGCACACTCCACTCCTCTCAACACACTCCACTTGACACACTCCACTCCCCACACTCTACTCCACTCCACTCCACACACTCCACTCAACTCACTCCACTCCACTCACTACACACACTCCACTCACTCCACTCCACTCACTCCACTCCACACACTCCACACACTCCACTCCACACACTCTACTCCACATCACACACTCCACTCCACACCACACCAGACACTCCACACACTCCACACACTCCACTCCAAACACTCCACTACACTCCACACACGCCACTCCACACACTTCACTCCACTCCACACACTTCAAACAATCCACTCCACAAACTCCACTCCACACACTCCACACACTCCACTCCACACACTACTCCACACACTCCACACACTCCACTCCACACACTCCACTCCACACTATCCACTCCACACACTCCACTCCACTCCACACACTCCACACACTCCACTCCACACACTCCACTCCTCACACTCTCCACTCCACTCCTCACACACTCCACTCTACTCCGCACACTCCACTCCACTCCACACACTCCACTCCACTCACTCCACACACTCCACTCCACTCCTCACTCTCTCCACTCCACTCCGCAAACACTCCACTCCACTCCACACACTCCACTCCACACACTCCAATCCACACACTCCAATCCACACACTCCAATCCACACACTCCACTCCACACCCTCCACTCCACTCCACTCCACTCACTCCATTCTACACACTCCACACACTCCACTCTACACACTCCAATCCACACACTCCAATTCACACACTCCACACCCTCCACTCCACACACTCCACTCCACACACCCTACTCCACTCCACACACTCCACTCCACACACTCCACTCCACACACTCCTTTCCACACACTCCACTCCACACACTCCACTCAACTCTCTCCACTCCACTCACTCCACACACTCCACTCACTCCACTCCACACACTCCACTCCACATACTCTACTCCACACACTCCACTCCACACACTCTACTCCACACACTCCACTCCACACACTCCACACCACTCCACACACTCAACTCAACTCACTCCACTCACGCCACACACTCCACTCACTCCACTCCACACTCTTGACTCCACTCCACACACTCCACTCCACTCCACACACTCCACTTCACACACTCCACTCCACTCCACACACTCCACTCCACATACTCCACTCCACACACTCCACTCCACACACTCCACTCCACACACTCCACTGTACTCCACACACTCCACTCCAATCAACACACTCCACTCCACCCACTTCACACACTCCACTCCACTCCACACACTCTACACACTCCACTCCACTCCACACACTCCACTCCACACACTCCACTCCACACCACTCCACACACTCCACTCCACTCCACACACTCTACTCCACACACTCCACTCCACACACTCCACTCCACACACTCCACTCCACTCCACAAACTCCACTCCACACACTCCACTCTACACACTCCACTCCACACACTCCCCTCCGATACACACATTCCACTCCACTCCACTCTATTCCACACACTCCACTCCACACACTCCACACACTCCACCCCACTCCTCACACTCTCCACTCCAGTCCTCACACACTCCACTCCACTCCACTCCACACACTCCACTCCACACACTCCACTCCACACACTCCACTCCACACACTCCACACACTCCACACACTCCACTCCACACACTCCACTCCAATCACTCCACTGCACAAACTCCACTCCACACACTCGACTCTACTCCACACACACCACTCCACACACTCCACTCCACACATTCTACTCCACTCCACACACTCCACTCCACAGACTCCACTCCAGTCCACACACTCCACACACTCCACTCCACTCCACACACTCCACTCCTCACACTCCACTCCACTCTACACACTCTACTCCACACACTCCACTCCACTCCACTCCACACACTCAACTCCACTCCACACACTCCATTCCACATACTTCACTCCACACACTCCACTCCACACACTCTACTCCACACCACACACTCCACTCCACACCACACCACACACTCCACACACTCCACTCCACTCACTCCACTCAACACACTCCACTCCACACACTCCACTCCACTCCACACACTCCACACACTCCACTCTACTCCACACACTCCACTCCACATACTCCACACACTCCACTCCACTCCACATACTCCACTCCACTCCACACACTCCACTCCGCACACTCCACTCCACTCCACACACTGAACTCCACTTCACACACTCCACTCAACTCCACACACTCCACTCTACTCGACACAATCCACTCGACACACTCCACTCCACACACTCCACTCCACTCCACACACTCCACTCCACACACTCCACTCCACTCTACTCCACACACGTCACTCCACACACTCCACTCCACACACTCCACTCCACTCCACACACTCCACTTCACACACTTGACTCCACTCCACACACTCCACTCCACATACTCCACTCCACACACTCCACTCCACACACTCTACTCCACACACTCCACTCTACTCCACACACTCCACTCCAATCAACACACTCCACTCCACCCACTTCACACACTCTACACACTCTACACACTCCACTCCACTCCACACACTCTACTCCACACACTCCACTCCACACCACTCCACACACTCCACTCCACTCCACACACTCCACTCCACACACTCCACTCCACTCCACTCCACACACTCCACTCCACTCCACACAATCCACTCCACACACTCCACTCCACTCACTCCACACACTCCACTCACTCCACTCCACTCACTCCACTCCACACACTCCACTCCACACAGTCTACTCCACACCACACACTCCACACCACACCAGACACTCCACACACTCCACACACTCCACTCCAAACACTCCACTACACTCCACACACGCCACTCCACACACTTCACTCCACTCCACACACTTCAAACAATCCACTCCACAAACTCCACTCCACACACTCCACTCCACACACTACTCCACACACTCCACACACTCCACTCCACACACTCCACTCCACACTATCCACTCCACACACTCCACTCCACTCCACTCCACACACTCCACTCTACTCCACACATTCCACACACTCCACTCCTCACACTCTCCACTCCACTCCTCACACACTCCATTCCACTCCACACACTCCACTCCACTCCTCACTCTCTCCACTCCACTCCTCAAACACTCCACTCCACTCCACACACTCCACTCCACACACTCCAATCCACACATTCCAATCCACACACTCCAATCCACACACTCCACTCCACACCCTCCACTCCACTCCACTCCACTCACTCCATTCCACACACTCTACACACTCAACTCTACACACTCCAATCCATACACTCCAATTCACACACTCCACACCCTCCACTCCACACACTCCACTCCACACACTCCACTCTACTCCACACACTCCACTCTACTCGACACAATCAACTCCACACACTCCACTCCATTCACTCCACTCCACACACTGAACTCTACTCCCCACACTCTACTCCACACACTCTGCACGCTCCACTCCACTCCACACACTCTACTCCACACACTCCACTCCACTCCACTCCACACACTCAACTCCACTCCATACACTCCAC
>NW_028187713.1:27200-137200 GCF_964204655.1 Triturus cristatus
TCCACACACTCCACACACTCCACACACTCCACACACTCCACTCCACACACTCCACTCCAATCACTCCACTGCACACACTCCACTTGTAGGAGAGTAGGGTCTGCTATCCTATGGTCACCCCAAATTTTTGCTTTTTGCTTCACTGGTTTTTGACATATTGAGGCTGTGGGCCTGCCAATCAGACCCCCAGCCTGCTGTTCTCTCTACTAAATTAAAACTATGCACCCTAGGTGCATAACCAATTGGAAGTGGATCACCCTGTCAGCCCCTGTACCAGTGTACACTAGGTACCCAGGGCATTGGTGTACCCAAGGCCTGCCAGGGGCTGCAGCATGTATTATGCCACCCCAGGCTTGGCCTAACAATCTGACACAACTGGCTGATCACTCAGCTGGGGTAAGTTGGTGTAATCACCTCTTACTTAGGTGTAGTATACCTATACCTAACCCTAAATGGGACACCTGGTAACCTATAAGTCACTCCTATGGCAGGCCTTAACAATCCTGAAGGCAGAGTGCTTGGTTCCATGTGAGATGGTGCTCTGGCATGAGCTGAGCCTGTCTGCAGTGGTCGGAACAACTTCCTTCTACTGTTTCCAGATATCGTCATACCATATACTCTTAAGTGCATTATGAACCTCGCGGTTAAATGCTATCTTTGGTTTGGCTTTATCAAAACATGTCGAGTAAGGTGTCATACGAATTGGAATACTAACCCCTCGCCAATTCTGGCGACGGGGTTAGCATTCCACCCTTCTAGAGGGACACGACATGTACAGTACCTGAAACCCGGGTAAAATCAGACATAGCCTCAGCTCCACAAAATGGATGCTGCCACCACAGACACAAGTCTGCCCTCCTGCTGCTGGGAGTCCTTCCAGCTTGGGAGGTGTGGACAAAGGGTTTCCTGCCAGGGGAGGTGCGTGCACCAACCCAAACAGGATTTTGTGTATTGGTCAGGTAGGGCTTGAAAGAAACCAGACATGCCTGTGGCTCACAAGGAGCCTCGGTGCATATGCCAGTTCAAACCGGTCCTGGGGCACACCAGTCCCGGGCCTGGGGCGAGCTGGACAAAGGATTGGGGGTGTAACCACCCCCCTTCCTGGTCCCACCCATAGGGAGGGACCTAGCAGGTAGTCCGGCCCCTAGAATCCGAATAAAGGTAGGAGCTGTGTCCTAAGACTTCAGACATCCTGGAATCAACTTGAAACTAAGAAGAAGACGGGAACTTCGACATTCTGCTGCACAGAAGACTGAAGAAAATCTCCCCTGTGGTCAGGGAGTGACCACCTTGCTAACGCAAGCACCATCCAGCGAATCACCGTCTGCTTTGCCGCCGCCTCCCGCCGGAGCCCGAGCCCAGAGACTGACAAGACCTGGACCTCCAGACCTCTCACCGCCCGATCCACAGTCCCTGAAAGGAGGAGACCCGTGGAGGCACCGAGACACGTGGAGCCAGCCATCTTGGAACGACTACGACAAGCTGACAAGTGCAACAACCGAGGCTCCCTCCAAGTTGTGCTTTGGGTCCTGAGAAGCCCAACCCTCGAGCAGCATCTGCACCAAAGGTGAGCCCTCCAGCATCTCCACGATCTGCGTGGGGCCCTTCTGCATTTTGCCACTCGACGCGCCTAACCGGTTGCTGGCCCGCTGGCTAGTGGCCATCTTGGCGACGAAATCTACGACAAACACCGCTGGTCTGGTTGCTCCAGACTGGCCCTTGCTCCCCTCCAAAGGAGCAATCCCTCTGACCTTGCTGGTCAGAACCAACAGCTGATTTCCGAATCCTTCTACAATTGCTTTTGCCAAGGCTTGTTTGCTTCGATCAAGTCGCCGACACCGCCGACAGCGAGAGCCTGCGTGGGACAGCTCGTGAGCCGACTCCTGGACGTCGTCGACCTTCAGGGACCACGTGGCTGCGGAGACAAGCTACCCCTCATCACCTGTTTGCGCCCGACATCGCCTGGTACCCACCTGGTGCCACGCTGGTCACTGGCTAGTGACTGTGAACACTGTCCCCTCTGCTTACAGGTCTTCAACATCTCCGATCCACTCTTGGATCCACTGCATCTCTTCCCGACCGACCGCCTGCAGCACTTTTGTCTACAGGCCCCACGGAACAGATAGAAGAAACCCGACGCACTTCGAGGCCTATGCACCCGCTTCCTGTGGGTGAGGTAAAGCTGGCACACCTGTGCCCAAGTGTAGTATTACATCTCTAGTGCCTGTGTTCCAAATCTTAAGTTCCTAGGTCATCCGGAAGATTCCTTTTGCAGTAACTTTGTACTTTTTACGCACCCATTGAAACCTATGGGAGCACGCGTGTGACTATTTGCTCTGCACACGCCACCCGTGGACCTCCTGGTCACTAACTGACGTTAGCTCCTTGTAGGCCCAGCGATTCTAGAGGCCCTAGGCCTTTTCCCTTTTCTGTTCGTGGTACTTATACCACTATTTTAGTATATGGTTCGAGTGGCCACCAGGGCCTATCCATATAAAGTGCAACTTCTGTGTATTATGTGATAATCTTGTTTGACGATTTGTGCTCCTGTGCTCATAAAGAGACTAGGGGTTACTTTGAGAAATAAATACATATATATTTTGAATATATATCTGTGTGGTGTCCTTTCATTGGTATAAAAGGGGGTTACTATTGGTAAAACAGCTTGCTTAACACGCTTCACGAGTTTAGCCTCAAAGACTGCTTAGCCTACGCTACCACTAGGGCAGCTAGTCCAAAAAGGTTGACTTACAACCACACCATAAGGGTTGCTTGGCATGGTACAAGGTGGTCACTAGAACTAGTGAACAGCATATACCAGGCCAACTTCTCACATTGGTGAGCAGCGGTTGGATTTGAGCTTGCTGTGTTTTACCATTGTAATCTCTTGGTTACCAATTGAAAGATCACATAGGTACCTGTAGGTACATATAAAACAAGATTAGATATACATAAGTTCTACTGAACTTAGTTGTTGTAGAGCAAAGGGAGTAGCACACCCTGACTACAACTACTAGATAGGTTTAGTAGGTAAACCCAAGTGTAGGTAGATTGCAACACATCCACCCACACTTAAGAGCAATGGCCGGGGCAGAGGGGTCCACTGTACCCATCTCTGTTGAGAGTGACCCCCAGAGGGCACCATCCAGCTTTGCTACCCTTAATCAGAATGAGCTCAGGCATTTGGCAACTCTTAGAGGCCTTAAACAGCCCAAGAACCCAAACTCTGCTGAGCTCAGAGAGCTCTTACAGAATGATGAGAATCAGAGAGCACTCAAGAAAGCTTCCCAGTTAGCCCCCTTAGGGACAGGAACAGGAGGCCCCCCTTCTAAAGATGCCACTGAAGTACCCCTTCCCAATAGTCACCCCTTGTAGGAAGGTGGATATCTGACTATGGTTACCCCCAAATTTTTGCCTAGTGTCTAGCTGGTTTTTCGACTTAGTTGGCCTGAGATCCTGCCATTCAGGCTCTCAGGCTATCTGCTCTCTCTGTAAAATGGACTCCATGTACCCTAGGTACATACCCAATTGGTTGGATCACCCTGTCAGCCCCTGTACCAGTGTACACTAGGTACCCAGGGCATTGGTGTATCCAAGGCCTGCCAGGGGCTGAAGCATGTATTATGCCACCCCAGGCTTGGCCTAACAATCTGACACAACTGGCTGATCACTCAGCTGGGGTAAGTTGGTGTAATCACCTCTTACTTAGGTGTAGTATACCTATACCTAAACTTAAATGGGACACCTGGTAACCTATAAGTCACTCCTATGGCAGGCCTTAACAATCCTGAAGGCAGAGTGCTTGGTTCCATGTGAGATGGTGCTCTGGCATGAGCTGAGCCTGTCTGCAGTGGTCGGAACAACTTCCTTCTACTGTTTCCAGATATCGTCATACCATATACTCTTAAGTGCATTATGAACCTCGCGGTTAAATGCTATCTTTGGTTTGGCTTTATCAAAACATGTCGAGTAAGGTGTCATACGAATTGGAATACTAACCCCTCGCCAATTCTGGCGACGGGGTTAGCATTCCACCCTTCTAGAGGGACACGACATGTACAGTACCTGAAACCCGGGTAAAATCAGACATAGCCTCAGCTCCACAAAATGGATGCTGCCACCACAGACACAAGTCTGCCCTCCTGCTGCTGGGAGTCCTTCCAGCTTGGGAGGTGTGGACAAAGGGTTTCCTGCCAGGGGAGGTGCATGCACCACCCCAGACAGGATTTTGTGTATTGGTCAGGTAGGGCTTGAAAGAAACCAGACATGCCTGTGGCTCACAAGGAGCCTCGGTGCATATGCCAGTTCAAACCGGTCCTGGGGCACACCAGTCCCGGGCCTGGGGCGAGCTGGACAAAGGATTGGGGGTGTAACCACCCCCCTTCCTGGTCCCACCCATAGGGAGGGACCTAGCAGGTAGTCCGGCCCCTAGAATCCGAATAAAGGTAGGAGCTGTGTCCTAAGACTTCAGACATCCTGGAATCAACTTGAAACTAAGAAGAAGACGGGAACTTCGACATTCTGCTGCACAGAAGACTGAAGAAAATCTCCCCTGTGGTCAGGGAGTGACCACCTTGCTAACGCAAGCACCATCCAGCGAATCACCGTCTGCTTTGCCGCCGCCTCCCGCCGGAGCCCGAGCCCAGAGACTGACAAGACCTGGACCTCCAGACCTCTCACCGCCCGATCCACAGTCCCTGCAAAGAGGAGACCCGTGGAGGCACCGAGACACGTGGAGCCAGCCATCTTGGAACGACTACGACAAGCTGACAAGTGCAACAACCGAGGCTCCCTCCAAGTTGTGCTTTGGGTCCTGAGAAGCCCAACCCTCGAGCAGCATCTGCACCAAAGGTGAGCCCTCCAGCATCTCCACGATCTGCGTGGGGCCCTTCTGCATTTTGCCACTCGACGCGCCTAACCGGTTGCTGGCCCGCTGGCTAGTGGCCATCTTGGCGACGAAATCTACGACAAACACCGCTGGTCTGGTTGCTCCAGACTGGCCCTTGCTCCCCTCCAAAGGAGCAATCCCTCTGACCTTGCTGGTCAGAACCAACAGCTGATTTCCGAATCCTCCTACAATTGCTTTTGCCAAGGCTTGTTTGCTTCGATCAAGTCGCCGACACCGCCGACAGCGAGAGCCTGCGTGGGACAGCTCGTGAGCCGACTCCTGGACGTCGTCGACCTTCAGGGACCACGTGGCTGCGGAGACAAGCTACCCCTCATCACCTGTTTGCACCCGACATCGCCTGGTACCCATCTGGTGCCACGCTGGTCACTGGCTAGTGACTGTGAACACTGTCCCCTCTGCTTACAGGTCTTCAACATCTCCGATCCACTCTTGGATCCACTGCATCTCTTCCCGACCGACCGCCTGCAGCATCTTTGTCCCAGGCTCAACGGAACAGATAGAAGAAACCCGACGCACTTTGAGGCCTATGCACCCGCTTCCTGTGGGTGAGGTAAAGCTGGTACTCCGGTGCCCATGTGTAGTAATACATCTCTAGTGCCTGTGTTCCAAATCTTAAGTTCCTAGGTCATCCGGAAGATTCCTTTTGCAGTAACTTTGTACTTTTTACGCACCCATTGAAACCTATGGGAGCACGCGTGTGACTATTTGCTCTGCACACGCCACCCGTGGACCTCCTGGTCACTAACTGACGTTAGCTCCTTGTAGGCCCAGCGATTCTAGAGGCCCTAGGCCTTTTCCCTTTTCTGTTCGTGGTACTTATACCACTATTTTAGTATATGGTTTGAGTGGCCACCAGGGCCTATCCATATAACGTGCAACTTCTGTGTATTCTGTGATAATCTTGTTTGACGATTTGTGCTCCTGTGCTCATAAAGAGACTAGGGGTTACTTTGAGAAATAAATACATATATATTTTGAATATATATCTGTGTGGTGTCCTTTCATTGGTATAAAAGGGGGTTACTATTGGTAAAACAGCTTGCTTAACACGTTTCACGAGTTTAGCCTCAAAGACTGCTTAGCCTACGCTACCACTAGGGCAGCTGGTCCGAAAAGGTTGACTTACAACCACACCATAAGGGTTGCTTGGCATGGTACAAGGTGGTCACTAGAACTAGTGAACAGCATATACCAGGCCAACTTCTCACATTGGTGAGCAGCGGTTGGATTTGAGCTTGCTGTGTTTTACCATTGTAATCTCTTGGTTACCAATTGAAAGATCACATAGGTACCTGTAGGTACATATAAAACAAGATTAGATATACATAAGTTCTACTGAACTTAGTTGTTGTAGAGCAAAGGGAGTAGCACACCCTGACTACAACTACTAGATAGGTTTAGTAGGTAAACACAAGTGTAGGTAGATTGCAACACATCCACCCACACTTAAGAGCAATGGCCGGGGCAGAGGGGTCCACTGTACCCATCTCTGTTGAGAGTGACCCCCAGAGGGCACCATCCAGCTTTGCTACCCTTAATCAGAATGAGCTCAGGCATTTGGCAACTCTTAGAGGCCTTAAACAGCCCAAGAACCCAAACTCTGCTGAGCTCAGAGAACTCTTACAGAATGATGAGAATCAGAGAGAACTCAGGAAAGCTTCCCAGTTAGCCCCCTTAGGGTCAGGAACAGGAGGCCCCCCTTCTGAAGATGCCACAGAGGTACCCCCTTCCAATAGTCACCCCTTAGATGGGATGCCTACCACAGAGGAAGAAAGTGATGGGGATACAGATGTGAGTGGGGATGAAGGGAGAACTAGCCCAGTGCCAAGTGTTATACTTGGCCCAGCTAAACTAAGGCTGTTGGGGACTGACAGTGGGTTCACCCCATTGGATCTCCCCAGTGGACTTAACACAGGGCTTGGAAGGCAAAGGAATCGCTCAGGTGACTCCAATGCTTCCCATGGCTCTAGAGGCTCTCAAGGTCACTCCAGAAGGAGACTGACCACCCCTCAGAGGAGGGAACATGAGGCCAGAATGCAGGAAGCCCAGCTGAGGATCAGGAAGCAGGAGCTAGAAGTAGCCCTGATGGAAGAAAAACTGAACAAGGCTAGGCAGCCTAGAGAGAGTGGGTCTATACCCACTGGTGGCAGCAATGTCCCTAGGGACAAAGATAGGGTCTTTGACAATAGGAACCTGTCCAAGATTGTGCCCCCCTACAAAAGTGGGGATGACATCCACAAATGGATGACTGCTCTTGAGAGAGCCTGCAAAGTGCAGCAGGTTCCTGAAGACCAGTGGGCAGCAATCTTATGGCTCTCCTTTGAGGGGAGAGGCAGAGATAGACTCCTCACTGTTAGAGAAGAGGATGTCAGAAATTACAGAGTCCTGAAGAGTGTCCTAGTTGATGGGTTAGGCTTAACCACTGAACAGTACAGGTTAATGTTCAGAGACACCCAGAAGACACAGACTCAGGACTGGTCTGAATATGTGGAATGTGCCACTAAGGCTTTGGAGGGTTGGTTGCTGGGAAGTAAGGTGTCTGATTATACAGGATTGTACAATTTGATGATGAGAGAGCAGATTTTAAGTAATTGTCAAAACCAGCTTCTCCATCAACACCTGGTAGACTCAGATTTGACCTCTCCCCAAGAATTGGGAAAGAGGGCAGATAAATGGGTCAGGACCAGGATCAGGCCTAAAAACCAGGGTGGTGACCAAAAGAAAGATACCACCAAGCCTCAAGAGAAGGGTGGGGATAAAGAAAAAGAGAAACCTTCCTCAGGGCCCCAAAACTCCACACAGGGTGGTGGGTCCCAAGCTCCCTCCTCTACCACAGCTAAAAAGCCCTACTGCCATGAGTGTAAAACTCCTGGGCATTGGAAAACTGACAGCGGTTGCCCAAGGGCTAAAAACAAAACTGTTCCTCCAATTACTCCTGTCACACCACCTATTACTGTCAGCAGTAATCCCCCAGGTGGTGGGAGTGCCCCCAGAAATCTGGGTGGGTTTACTTGGGGAACACAGGGGGACCCTGGCTTAGCCAATTCCCCTACAGCAACCACTCTTGTCTGTGATGGTGGCATGGGGTTTGCCAACTTCACTGCCTGTCCCAACACTTTGGGTAGGTACAGACAGGAGCCCTACATCAATGGTACAAAAGCTGAGGCCTACAGAGACACTGGGGCTAGCATCACAATGGTGGCCCATTGGCTAGTTCCCTCTGAGCAGCTTTTGCCCGGTTTCTCCTACCAGGTGACTAACATTGATGGCAAACAGAACAGTCATCCCATGGCAGAGGTATGTCTCAGCTGGGGAGGGGTCACTGGCCCTAAAAGGGTAGCAGTGTCCCCAACCTTGCCTGTAGACTGCTTACTGGGGAATGACTTAGAACTCTCAGCTTGGGCTGGAGTTGAACAAGACACCCATTCTAAAATGGTAGGCCTTTCACAAAAGGGTAGGGGGGTTGTGCCATTCACAACCCCTGTCCAAATAGATTTCCTCCCTGAAAAGGTTGGAAGGGCAGTGGTAGCCACAGCCCAGGCACAGACAGACTTCCCTGTAGGGACTGGCAGAGCTGTGACAGTCACAGCTCAAACACAAACTGAGTGCCCCCCTGAAAAGGTTGGCAAGGCTGTAATGGTCTCAGCCTATACTCAGACTGACATAGGTGTAGTGAAGCCTGAAACAATGGATCACTCCACACAAACTGAGAGTAGTGGGGAGGAAGAAAAGTCTCCCTCTCCCCAGACATTAGGAAAAGGTCAGCCTCCTCAGGGATCTGACCTCACCCCTTGTGAAGGAACTGCCCCAGAGGTAGCCAGGCCTGGCCTGGCAGAGCCTCTGATGTCAGTGGCCCCTTCCAAGGTGGGATCCAGTCTGGTGCAGGTAGCCTGCCTCTCTCTACCCTGCCTCAGTCAGCCCAGGGCTGCAGAGGTCAGGGAGGCCAGTGGACCCCCAGAGGGCCCCTGTCCACAAGAACCCCCCCATCAAAAGAATGAGGATTGCCTGGCTAGTAGCCCTAGTCAGGTGATGGGTAAAAACATTCCTGAGGGATCTCCTTTACAGGTAGTTAGGGACCTCCCCCAGGGGGATTCTGTTGGGCACAGGCAAACATGGGACCTTAGGGCCCCAAACCTGACCTGTCCCTCCAGTAAGCCCACAAAAGGGACCCAGCCTCCAGCTTTAGGTAGCCAGAGGCTGACCCTGAGAGCACAGTGCAACTCAGTTAAAGAAAGAAAGGCATCCATGGTGGAGGATGATTGGAGGAAGCTGAGGCCTCACTTTGAGGACACTCACTTCAGTACTCCATCTCAACACCAGCCTTTTACTTTGCCAAGACACACCACAGGTAGAGATTCCCTATGGTGGAGACCCTCTGATACCCTTAGGGTGAGGGATTGCTTAGTGGACCATGAGACAGGGGGTAACCATGCCAGTGCTGGTTCCTCCTTATATGGCCACTTGGGCAATATAGGCTTACCTGGTCAAGGTCAGCCTTATCTCCCTTCGTTTGGGGGGGGGTTGTGTAGGAAGGTGGATATCTGACTATGGTTACCCCCAAATTTTTGCCTAGTGTCTAGCTGGTTTTTCGACTTAGTTGGCCTGAGATCCTGCCATTCAGGCTCTCAGGCTATCTGCTCTCTCTGTAAAATGGACTCCATGTACCCTAGGTACATACCCAATTGGTTGGATCACTGTGAGAAGTTGGCCTGGTATATGCTGTTCACTAGTTCTAGTGACCACCTTGTACCATGCCAAGCAACCCTTATGGTGTGGTTGTAAGTCAACCTTTTTGGACTAGCTGCCCTAGTGGTAGCGTAGGCTAAGCAGTCTTTGAGGCTAAACTCGTGATGCGTGTTAAGCAAGCTGTTTTACCAATAGTAACCCCCTTTTATACCAATGAAAGGACACCACACAGATATATATTCAAAATATATATGTATTTATTTCTCAAAGTAACCCCTAGTCTCTTTATGAGCACAGGAGCACAAATCGTCAAACAAGATTATCACAGAATACACAGAAGTTGCACTTTATATGGATAGGCCCTGGTGGCCACTCGAACCATATACTAAAATAGTGGTATAAGTACCACGAACAGAAAAGGGAAAAGGCCTAGGGCCTCTAGAATCGCTGGGCCTACAAGGAGCTAACGTCAGTTAGTGACCAGGAGGTCCACGGGTGGCGTGTGCAGAGCAAATAGTCACACGCGGGCTCCCATAGGTTTCAATGGGTGCGTAAAAAGTACAAAGTTACTGCAAAAGGAATCTTCCGGATGACCTAGGAACTTAAGATTTGGAACACAGGCACTAGAGATGTATTACTACACATGGGCACCGGAGTACCAGCTTTACCTCACCCACAGGAAGCGGGTGCATAGGCCTCAAAGTGCGTCGGGTTTCTTCTATCTGTTCCGTTGAGCCTGGGACAAAGATGCTGCAGGCGGTCGGTCGGGAAGAGATGCAGTGGATCCAAGAGTGGATCAGAGATGTTGAAGACCTGTAAGCAGAGGGGACAGTGTTCACAGTCACTAGCCAGTGACCAGCGTGGCACCAGGTGGGTACCAGGCGATGTCGGGTGCAAACAGGTGATGAGGGGTAGCTTGTCTCCGCAGCCACGTGGTCCCTGAAGGTCGACGACGTCCAGGAGTCGGCTCACGAGCTGTCCCACGCAGGCTCTCGCTGTCGGCGGTGTCGGCGACTTGATCGAAGCAAACAAGCCTTGGCAAAAGCAATTGCAGGAGGATTCGGAAATCAGCTGTTGGTTCTGACCAGCAAGGTCAGAGGGATTGCTCCTTTGGTGTGGAGCAAGGGCCAGTCTGGAGCAACCAGACCAGCGGTGTTTGTCGTAGATTTCGTCGCCAAGATGGCCACTAGCCAGCGGGCCAGCAACCGGTTAGGCGCGTCGAGTGGCAAAATGCAGAAGGGCCCCACGCAGATCGTGGAGATGCTGGAGGGCTCACCTTTGGTGCAGATGCTGCTCGAGGGTTGGGCTTCTCAGGACCCAAAGCACAACTTGGAGGGAGCCTCGGTTGTTGCACTGGTCAGCTTGTCGTAGTCGTTCCAAGATGGCTGGCTCCACGTGTCTCGGTGCCTCCACGGGTCTCCTCTTTTCAGGGACTGTGGATCGGGCGGTGAGAGGTCTGGAGGTCCAGGTCTTGTCAGTCTCTGGGCTCGGGCTCCGGCGGGAGGCGGCGGCAAAGCAGACGGTGATTCGCTAGATGGTGCTTGCGTTAGCAAGGTGGTCACTCCCTGACCACAGGGGAGATTTTCTTCAGTCTTCTGTGCAGCAGAATGTCGAAGTTCCCGTCTTCTTCTTAGTTTCAAGTTGATTCCAGGATGTCTGAAGTCTTAGGACACAGCTCCTACCTTTATTCGGATTCTAGGGGCCGGACTACCTGCTAGGTCCCTCCCTATGGGTGGGACCAGGAAGGGGGGTGGTTACACCCCCAATCCTTTGTCCAGCTCGCCCCAGGCCCGGGACTGGTGTGCCCCAGGACCGGTTTGAACTGGCATATGCCCCGAGGCTCCTTGTGAGCCACAGGCATGTCTGGTTTCTTTCAAGCCCTACCTGACCAATACACAAAATCCTGTCTGGGGTGGTGCACGCACCTCCCCTGGCAGGAAACCCTTTGTCCACACCTCCCAAGCTGGAAGGACTCCCAGCAGCAGGAGGGCAGACTTGTGTCTGTGGTGGCAGCATCCATTTTGTGGAGCTGAGGCTATGTCTGATTTTACCCGGGTTTCAGGCACTGTACATGTCGTGTCCCTCTAGAAGGGTGGAATGCTAACCCCGTCGCCAGAATTGGCGAGGGGTTAGTATTCCAATTCGTATGACACCTTACTCGACATGTTTTGATAAAGCCAAACCAAAGATAGCATTTAACCGCGAGGTTCATAATGCACTTAAGAGTATATGGTATGACGATATCTGGAAACAGTAGAAGGAAGTTGTTCCGACCACTGCAGACAGGCTCAGCTCATGCCAGAGCACCATCTCACATGGAACCAAGCACTCTGCCTTCAGGATTGTTAAGGCCTGCCATAGGAGTGACTTATAGGTTACCAGGTGTCCCATTTAAGGTTAGGTATAGGTATACTACACCTAAGTAAGAGGTGATTACACCAACTTACCCCAGCTGAGTGATCAGCCAGTTGTGTCAGATTGTTAGGCCAAGCCTGGGGTGGCATAATACATGCTGCAGCCCCTGGCAGGCCTTGGGTACACCAATGCCCTGGGTACCTAGTGTACACTGGTACAGGGGCTGACAGGGTGATCCACTTCCAATTGGTTATGCACCTAGGGTGCATAGTTTTAATTTAGTAGAGAGAACAGCAGGCTGGGGGTCTGATTGGCAGGCCCACAGCCTCAATATGTCAAAAACCAGTGAAGCAAAAAGCAAAAATTTGGGGTGACCATAGGATAGCAGACCCTACTCTCCTACACAACCCCCCCCCAAACGCTGGGACATTAAACTAGCCTTGACCAGTCTCGTCTTCATGTCCTAAGTGGAAGTACCTGGAGAGACCATCTGCATTCCCATGGTCAGTACCTGGCCGGTGCTCCACTGTAAAGTCCATCCCCTGTAGGGAAATGGACCACCTAAGCAGTTTGGGGTTTTCACCCTTCATCTGATTTAGCCACAAGAGGGGCTTATGGTCGGTCTGAATCTTGAAGTGAGTGCCAAACAAGTATGGCCTCAGCTTCTTCAGGGCCCACACCACAGCAAAGGCCTCCCTCTCAATAGCTGACCAATTCTTCTCTCTGGGGGTCAACCTTCTGCTAATAAAAGCAATGGGTTGGTCTTGACCATCTACATTAAGTTGTGACAGCACAGCTCCCACACCCAACTCAGAAGCATCTGTTTGGACAATAAACTCTTTGGAGTAGTCAGGACTTTTCAGGATAGGTGCAGAGCACATGGCCTCCTTCAGGTCATCAAATGCCTTTTGACAGCTTACTGTCCACTGAACCTTTTTGGGCATCTTCTTGGATGTCAGATCATTAAGAGGAGTCACAATGGACCCATAGTTCTTAACAAACTTCCTGTAATACCCAGTCAAGCCCAAGAAAGCTCGAACTTGAGTCTGGGTGGTTGGAGGGGACCAATCCTTGATTGTGAGAAGTTGGCCTGGTATATGATGCTCACTAGTTAAAGTGATCACCTTGTACCATGCCAAGCAACCCTTATGGTGTGGTTGTAAGTCAACCTTTTCGGACTAGCTGCCCTAGTGGTAGCGTAGGCTAAGCAGTCTTTGAGGCTAAACTCGTGATGCGTGTTAAGCCAGCTGTTTTACCAAATATAACCCCCTTTTATACCAATGAAAGGACACCACACAGATATATATTCAAAATATATATGTATTTATTTCTCAAAGTAACCCCTAGTCTCTTTATGAGCACAGGAGCACAAATCGTCAAACAAGATTATCACAGAATACACAGAAGTTGCACTTTATATGGATAGGCCCTGGTGGCCACTCGAACCATATACTAAAATAGTGGTATAAGTACCACGAACAGAAAAGGGAAAAGGCCTAGGGCCTCTAGAATCGCTGGGCCTACGAGGAGCTAACGTCAGTTAGTGACCAGGAGGTCCACGGGTGGCGTGTGCAGAGCAAATAGTCACACGCGTGCTCCCATAGGTTTCAATGGGTGCGTAAAAAGTACAAAGTTACTGCAAAAGGAATCTTCCGGATGACCTAGGAACTTAAGATTTGGAACACAGGCACTAGAGATGTATTACTACACTTGGGCACCGGAGTGCCAGCTTTACCTCACCCACAGGAAGCGGGTGCATAGGCCTCGAAGTGCGTCGGGTTTCTTCTATCTGTTCCGTGGGGCCTGTAGACAAAAGTGCTGCAGGCGGTCGGTCGGGAAGAGATGCAGTGGATCCAAGAGTGGATCGGAGATGTTGAAGACCTGTAAGCAGAGGGGACAGTGTTCACAGTCACTAGCCAGTGACCAGCGTGGCACCAGGTGGGTACCAGGCAATGTCGGGTGCAAACAGGAAGGAAGGTGTAGCTTGACTCTGCAGCCACGTGGTCCCTGAAGGTCGACGACGTCCAGGAGTCGAGTCACGAGCTGTCCCACGCAGGCTCTCGCTGTCGGCGGTGTCGGCGACTTGATCGAAGCAAACAAGCCTTGGCAAAAGCAATTGTTGTAGGCAAGGAGTTTAAGCTGATGGTTCTGGCCAGCAAGGTCAGAGGAACTGCTCCTTTGGAGGGGAGCAAGGGCCAGTCTGGAGCAACCAGACCAGCGGTGTTTGTCGTAGATTTCGTCGCCAAGATGGCCACTAGCCAGCGGGCCAGCAACCGGTTAGGCGCGTCGAGTGGCAAAATGCAGAAGGGCCCCACGCAGATCGTGGAGATGCTGGAGGGCTCACCTTTGGTGCAGATGCTGCTCGAGGGTTGGGCTTCTCAGGACCCAAAGCACAACTTGGAGGGAGCCTCGGTTGTTGCACTGGTCAGCTTGTCGTAGTCGTTCCAAGATGGCTGGCTCCACGTGTCTCGGTGCCTCCACGGGTCTCCTCTTTTCAGGGACTGTGGATCGGGCGGTGAGAGGTCTGGAGGTCCAGGTCTTGTCAGTCTCTGGGCTCGGGCTCCGGCGGGAGGCGGCGGCAAAGCAGACGTTGATGCGCTGGATGGTGCTTGCGTTAGCAAGGTGGTCACTCCCTGACCACAGGGGAGATTTTCTTCAGTCTTCTGTGCAGCAGAATGTCGAAGTTCCCGTCTTCTTCTTAGTTTCAAGTTGATTCCAGGATGTCTGAAGTCTTAGGACACAGCTCCTACCTTTATTCGGATTCTAGGGGCCGGACTACCTGCTAGGTCCCTCCCTATGGGTGGGACCAGGAAGGGGGGTGGTTACACCCCCAATCCTTTGTCCAGCTCGCCCCAGGCCCGGGACTGGTGTGCCCCAGGACCGGTTTGAACTGGCATATGCACCGAGGCTCCTTGTGAGCCACAGGCATGTCTGGTTTCTTTCAAGCCCTACCTGACCAATACACAAAATCCTGTCTGGGGTGGTGCATGCACCTCCCCTGGCAGGAAACCCTTTGTCCACACCTCCCAAGCTGGAAGGACTCCCAGCAGCAGGAGGGCAGACTTGTGTCTGTGGTGGCAGCATCCATTTTGTGGAGCTGAGGCTATGTCTGATTTTACCCGGGTTTCAGGTACTGTACATGTCGTGTCCCTCTAGAAGGGTGGAATGCTAACCCCGTCGCCAGAATTGGCGAGGGGTTAGTATTCCAATTCGTATGACACCTTACTCGACATGTTTTGATAAAGCCAAACCAAAGATAGCATTTAACCGCGAGGTTCATAATGCACTTAAGAGTATATGGTATGACGATATCTGGAAACAGTAGAAGGAAGTTGTTCCGACCACTGCAGACAGGCTCAGCTCATGCCAGAGCACCATCTCACATGGAACCAAGCACTCTGCCTTCAGGATTGTTAAGGCCTGCCATAGGAGTGACTTATAGGTTACCAGGTGTCCCATTTAAGGTTAGGTATAGGTATACTACACCTAAGTAAGAGGTGATTACACCAACTTACCCCAGCTGAGTGATCAGCCAGTTGTGTCAGATTGTTAGGCCAAGCCTGGGGTGGCATAATACATGCTGCAGCCCCTGGCAGGCCTTGGGTACACCAATGCCCTGGGTACCTAGTGTACACTGGTACAGGGGCTGACAGGGTGATCCACTTCCAATTGGTTATGCACCTAGGGTGCATAGTTTTAATTTAGTAGAGAGAACAGCAGGCTGGGGGTCTGATTGGCAGGCCCACAGCCTCAATATGTCAAAAACCAGTGAAGCAAAAAGCAAAAATTTGGGGTGACCATAGGATAGCAGACCCTACTCTCCTACACAACCCCCCCCCAAACGCTGGGACATTAAACTAGCCTTGACCAGTCTCGTCTTCATGTCCTAAGTGGAAGTACCTGGAGAGACCATCTGCATTCCCATGGTCAGTACCTGGCCGGTGCTCCACTGTAAAGTCCATCCCCTGTAGGGAAATGGACCACCTAAGCAGTTTGGGGTTTTCACCCTTCATCTGATTTAGCCACAAGAGGGGCTTATGGTCGGTCTGAATCTTGAAGTGAGTGCCAAACAAGTATGGCCTCAGCTTCTTCAGGGCCCACACCACAGCAAAGGCCTCCCTCTCAATAGCTGACCAATTCTTCTCTCTGGGGGTCAACCTTCTGCTAATAAAAGCAATGGGTTGGTCTTGACCATCTACATTAAGTTGTGACAGCACAGCTCCCACACCCAACTCAGAAGCATCTGTTTGGACAATAAACTCTTTGGAGTAGTCAGGACTTTTCAGGATAGGTGCAGAGCACATGGCCTCCTTCAGGTCATCAAATGCCTTTTGACAGCTTACTGTCCACTGAACCTTTTTGGGCATCTTCTTGGATGTCAGATCATTAAGAGGAGTCACAATGGACCCATAGTTCTTAACAAACTTCCTGTAATACCCAGTCAAGCCCAAGAAAGCTCGAACTTGAGTCTGGGTGGTTGGAGGGGACCAATCCTTGATGGACTGTATCTTACTCTCCAGTGGTTGAACTTGGCCCCCACCTACAAGGTGGCCCAAATACACAACCTTACTCTGCCCTATCTGGCACTTAGTAGCCTTGATAGTGAGGCCTGCCCTTTGCAGAGCCTCAAGAGCCTTCTTCAGGTGGATCAGGTGATCCTCCCAGGTGGAACTAAAGACAGCAATGTCATCAAGATATGCTGCACAAAAGTCATCCAACCCAGTAAGGACTTGGTTCACCAGCCTTTGGAAGGTGGCAGGTGCATTCTTCAGACCAAAGGGCATCACCACAAACTGATAATGCCCACCTGGGGTTGAGAATGCTGTTTTGGCCTTAGACTCCTCAGCTAACCTGATTTGCCAATAGCCAGCTGTCAAGTCAAATGTGCTCAAAAACTTTGCAGAAGCTAGTTTGTCTATGAGCTCATCTGCCCTTGGAATAGGGTGTGCATCTGTCCTGGTGACAGCATTGAGTCCTCTGTAGTCCACACAGAACCTCATCTCTCTCTTGCCATCTTTGGTGTGAGGTTTGGGGACCAGAACCACTGGGCTAGCCCAGGGGCTCTCTGAGGGTTCAATGACACCTAATTCCAGCATTTTATGTACCTCAGCCTTTATACAGTCCCTGACGTGGTCAGGTTGTCTGTAAAGTTTGTTCTTTACAGGCAGACTGTCACCAGTGTCCACAACATGGGTACACCAGTCAGTTTGACTAGGTATCAAGGAAAACATATGTGAAAATGATTGTAGAACCTGTCTACATTCAGTCTGCTGATGGGCAGTGAGGTTGCCTCCAAGGGTCACTCCTTCAACTGAGCCATCTTCAGGGTTCTGAGACAACAGGTCTGGGAGAGGGTCACTCTCTTCCTCCTGTCCCTCATCTGTAGCCATGAGCAAGCCCATGTCTGCCCTGTCAACATATGCTTTAAGCCTGTTAACATGGAGTACCCTGTGGGGACTCCTGGGAGTTCCTAGGTCCACCAAGTAGGTGACCTCTCCCTTCTTTTCCAGGATTGTATGGGGTCCAGACCATTTGTCTTGGAGTGCTGCTGGGGCCACCGGCTCCAACACCCATACCTTCTGTCCTGGCTGATACTCAACCAAGACAGCCTTTTGGTCATGCCAAGCTTTCTGTAAGGCCTGGCTTGCCTCAAGGTTTTTAGATGCCTTCTCCATATACTCAGCCATCCTGGAGCGGAGACCAAGTACATAGTCCACTATGTCTAGCTTAGGCTTTTTGAGAGGTAACTCCCATCCTTCCTTCACCAAACACAGTGGGCCTCTCACAGGGTGCCCAAACAACAATTCAAAGGGGCTGTAGCCAACTCCTTTTTGTGGGACCTCTCTGTAAGCAAACAGAAGGCAGGGTAGAAGGATATCCCATCTTCGCCTGAGCTTTTCAGGTAATCCTTTGATCATACCCTTTAGGGTCTTGTTGAATCTCTCAACAAGCCCATTGCATTGTGGGTGATAAGGGGTGGTGAACTTGTAGTTGACACCACATTCCTTCCACATAGCTGTCAAGTATCCTGACATAAAGTTGGTACCTCTGTCAGATACTACCTCCTTAGGAAACCCCACTCTGGAGAATACTCCCAGCAGGGCCCTGGCCACAACAGGAGCTGTAGTGGTCCTAAGGGGAATTGCCTCCGGATACCTGGTGGCATGATCCACTACCACCAGTATAAATCTGTGTCCAGATGCAGTGGGAGGATCCATGGGACCCACTATGTCTATTCCCACTCTTTCAAAGGGGACCCCCACCACAGGTAGTGGTATTAGGGGGGCCTTTGTTGTGCCACCTGATTTGCCACTGGCTTGGCAGGTAACACAGGAGCGACAAAACTCCTTTGTATCTTCATTCATATGAGGCCAGTGAAAGTGAGGGACAAGCCTGTCCCAAGTCTTGTTCTGGCCTAAGTGTCCTGCTAAAGGAATGTCATGGGCCAAGGTAAGAAGGAAGCCCCTAAATTGCAGAGGTATGACCAACCTCCTGGTTGCACCAGGCTTGGGGTCTCTAGCCTCTGAATAAAGGAGCCCTTCATCCCAATACACTTTATGGGTACCTTGAGCATTCCCAGCAGCCTCAGCAGCAGCCAGCTGTCTGAGGGGTTCAAGAGAGGGACAGGATAACTGAGCCTGCCTCAAGTCAGCCCTTGAAGGTCCCCCTGTCCCCAGAAACTCAACCTGATCAGGTTCAAGCTCTTCAGGGACAGTTCCTTCAGGGTCCTCTAGATCAGCTTCCTGGGAAGGCTGATCATCACTCTGAGGCAGGGGGGAAGGCACAGCCTTGACCCTCCTGTTCTTCTTCTTGGTAGGTGCTTGGTCCATTGTTCCAGGATCCAAGACCTGTGGTTCAGTGAGGCACTTTTTGGCCTGTGACCTGGTCACAGCAAGGACATGTGATGATATACCTAACATCTCTGCATGAGTCCTGTACTCCACTTCTGACCATAGAGAACTCTCTAGGTCATTGCCCAACAAACATTCTACTGGGAGGTCTGCACTAACCACAACCCTTTTGAGGCCAGTTACCCCTCCCCATGAGAAGTTAACAACTGCCACACTGTGTGAAGTAGTGGCATTGCTGGCATTGGTCACCAGGTAGTTCTCACCTGGTATGTACTGTCCAGGGTCCACAAAGCCTGGTGTCACCATAGTGACACTGGCACATGTGTCCCTGTAGGCTTGAGCCACTTTGTCATTAATTAAAGGAGTCTGTCTGTACTTGCCCAGGTTACTGGGGCTCACAGTCAGGGACAAATCAATGTCCCCATCACAGATCAAGACTGCCTGTGTAAGGGTTCTGTCTAAGTCAGAATCTCCTTCAGTTCCCATAGTGATTCCCACTACACCCTTTGTCTGGGGACCAACACTGCTAACAGTAGTACTGGGAGCAGGTGCCTTAGGGGCAACAGTGTTGGGGGCTCCACCCTTTTTGCAATCACTAGTCCAGTGAGTTGTATTTTTACAATGATTGCACCAGGGTTTCTTCTGACCTTCTTTCTTCTTCTTGGACTGTTGGGACCCACCCTCCTTAGCAGTAGTTTGGGGCCCTGTTGAAGACTTCTGGTCTTTAGGTTTCTGATCTCCACCCTTTTGGTCTGTTTTCTTCTGATCACCCCCTTGGCCCTGGTTCTGGTTCTTTTGCTTAACCCTGGTTCTGACCCATTTGTCTGCCTTCTTTCCCAATTCTTGGGGAGAGGTCAGATCAGAGTCAACCAAGTGTTGATGCAGTTGCTGGTTTTGACAGTTATTTAAAATCTGCTCTCTCATCATCAAATTATACAATCCTGTAAAATCAGATACCTTACTTCCCAGCAACCAACCCTCCAAAGCCTTAGTGGCACATTCAATGTATTCAGACCAGTCCTGAGTCTGTGTCTTTTGGGTGTCTCTGAACATTAACCTGTACTGTTCAGTGGTTAAGCCTAACCCATCAACTAGAACACTCTTCAGGACTCTGTAGTTTCTGACATCCTCTTCTCTAACAGTGAGGAGTCTGTCTCTGCCTCTTCCTTCAAAGGAGAGCCAGAGGATTGCTGCCCACTGATCTTCAGGAACCTGCTGTACTTTGCAGGCTCTCTCAAGAGCAGTTATCCACTTGTGGATGTCATCCCCACTTTTGTAGGGGGGCACAACCTTAGACAGGTTTCTATTATCGAAAACCCTATCTTTGTCCTTAGGGACAATGCTGCCACCAGTGGGTATAGACCCACTCTCTTTATGCTGTCTAGCCTTGCTAAGTTTCTCTTCCATCAGGGCTACTTCTAGCTCCTGCTTCCTGATCCTCAGCTGGGCCTCTTGCATCTTGGCCTCATGTTCCCTCCTCTGAGGGGTGGTCATCCTTCTCCTGGAGTGACCTTGAGAGCCTCTAGAGCCATGGGAAGCATTGGAGTCACCTGAGCGATTCCTTTGCCTTCCCAGCCCTGTGTTAAGTCCACTGGGGAGATCCAGTGGGTTGAACCCACTGTCAGTCCCCAATAGCCTTGGTTTAGCTGGGCCAAGTATAACACTTGGCACTGGGCTAGTTCTCCCTTCATCCTCACTACTGTCAGTATCCTTTTCACTCTCATCCTCTGTGGTAGGCATCCCATCTAAGGGGTGACTATTGGGAAGGGGTACTTCAGTGGCATCTTTAGAAGGGGGGCCTCCTGTTCCTGTCCCTAAGGGGGCTAACTGGGAAGCTTTCTTGAGTGCTCTCTGATTCTCATCATTCTGTAAGAGCTCTCTGAGCTCAGCAGAGTTTGGGTTCTTGGGCTGTTTAAGGCCTCTAAGAGTTGCCAAATGCCTGAGCTCATTCTGATTAAGGGTAGCAAAGCTGGATGGTGCCCTCTGGGTGTCACTCTCAACAGAGATGGGTACAGTGGACCCCTCTGCCCCGGCCATTGCTCTTAAGTGTGGGTGGATGTGTTGCAATCTACCTACACTTGGGTTTACCTACTAAACCTATCTAGTAGTTGTAGTCAGGGTGTGCTACTCCCTTTGCTCTACAACAACTAAGTTCAGTAGAACTTATGTATATCTAATCTTGTTTTATATGTACCTACAGGTACCTATGTGATCTTTCAATTGGTAACCAAGAGATTACAATGGTAAAACACAGCAAGCTCAAATCCAACCGCTGCTCACCAATGTGAGAAGTTGGCCTGGTATATGATGCTCACTAGTTAAAGTGATCACCTTGTACCATGCCAAGCAACCCTTATGGTGTGGTTGTAAGTCAACCTTTTCGGACTAGCTGCCCTAGTGGTAGCGTAGGCTAAGCAGTCTTTGAGGCTAAACTCGTGATGCGTGTTAAGCCAGCTGTTTTACCAAATATAACCCCCTTTTATACCAATGAAAGGACACCACACAGATATATATTCAAAATATATATGTATTTATTTCTCAAAGTAACCCCTAGTCTCTTTATGAGCACAGGAGCACAAATCGTCAAACAAGATTATCACAGAATACACAGAAGTTGCACTTTATATGGATAGGCCCTGGTGGCCACTCGAACCATATACTAAAATAGTGGTATAAGTACCACGAACAGAAAAGGGAAAAGGCCTAGGGCCTCTAGAATCGCTGGGCCTACGAGGAGCTAACGTCAGTTAGTGACCAGGAGGTCCACGGGTGGCGTGTGCAGAGCAAATAGTCACACGCGTGCTCCCATAGGTTTCAATGGGTGCGTAAAAAGTACAAAGTTACTGCAAAAGGAATCTTCCGGATGACCTAGGAACTTAAGATTTGGAACACAGGCACTAGAGATGTATTACTACACTTGGGCACCGGAGTGCCAGCTTTACCTCACCCACAGGAAGCGGGTGCATAGGCCTCGAAGTGCGTCGGGTTTCTTCTATCTGTTCCGTGGGGCCTGTAGACAAAAGTGCTGCAGGCGGTCGGTCGGGAAGAGATGCAGTGGATCCAAGAGTGGATCGGAGATGTTGAAGACCTGTAAGCAGAGGGGACAGTGTTCACAGTCACTAGCCAGTGACCAGCGTGGCACCAGGTGGGTACCAGGCAATGTCGGGTGCAAACAGGAAGGAAGGTGTAGCTTGACTCTGCAGCCACGTGGTCCCTGAAGGTCGACGACGTCCAGGAGTCGAGTCACGAGCTGTCCCACGCAGGCTCTCGCTGTCGGCGGTGTCGGCGACTTGATCGAAGCAAACAAGCCTTGGCAAAAGCAATTGTTGTAGGCAAGGAGTTTAAGCTGATGGTTCTGGCCAGCAAGGTCAGAGGAACTGCTCCTTTGGAGGGGAGCAAGGGCCAGTCTGGAGCAACCAGACCAGCGGTGTTTGTCGTAGATTTCGTCGCCAAGATGGCCACTAGCCAGCGGGCCAGCAACCGGTTAGGCGCGTCGAGTGGCAAAATGCAGAAGGGCCCCACGCAGATCGTGGAGATGCTGGAGGGCTCACCTTTGGTGCAGATGCTGCTCGAGGGTTGGGCTTCTCAGGACCCAAAGCACAACTTGGAGGGAGCCTCGGTTGTTGCACTGGTCAGCTTGTCGTAGTCGTTCCAAGATGGCTGGCTCCACGTGTCTCGGTGCCTCCACGGGTCTCCTCTTTTCAGGGACTGTGGATCGGGCGGTGAGAGGTCTGGAGGTCCAGGTCTTGTCAGTCTCTGGGCTCGGGCTCCGGCGGGAGGCGGCGGCAAAGCAGACGTTGATGCGCTGGATGGTGCTTGCGTTAGCAAGGTGGTCACTCCCTGACCACAGGGGAGATTTTCTTCAGTCTTCTGTGCAGCAGAATGTCGAAGTTCCCGTCTTCTTCTTAGTTTCAAGTTGATTCCAGGATGTCTGAAGTCTTAGGACACAGCTCCTACCTTTATTCGGATTCTAGGGGCCGGACTACCTGCTAGGTCCCTCCCTATGGGTGGGACCAGGAAGGGGGGTGGTTACACCCCCAATCCTTTGTCCAGCTCGCCCCAGGCCCGGGACTGGTGTGCCCCAGGACCGGTTTGAACTGGCATATGCACCGAGGCTCCTTGTGAGCCACAGGCATGTCTGGTTTCTTTCAAGCCCTACCTGACCAATACACAAAATCCTGTCTGGGGTGGTGCATGCACCTCCCCTGGCAGGAAACCCTTTGTCCACACCTCCCAAGCTGGAAGGACTCCCAGCAGCAGGAGGGCAGACTTGTGTCTGTGGTGGCAGCATCCATTTTGTGGAGCTGAGGCTATGTCTGATTTTACCCGGGTTTCAGGTACTGTACATGTCGTGTCCCTCTAGAAGGGTGGAATGCTAACCCCGTCGCCAGAATTGGCGAGGGGTTAGTATTCCAATTCGTATGACACCTTACTCGACATGTTTTGATAAAGCCAAACCAAAGATAGCATTTAACCGCGAGGTTCATAATGCACTTAAGAGTATATGGTATGACGATATCTGGAAACAGTAGAAGGAAGTTGTTCCGACCACTGCAGACAGGCTCAGCTCATGCCAGAGCACCATCTCACATGGAACCAAGCACTCTGCCTTCAGGATTGTTAAGGCCTGCCATAGGAGTGACTTATAGGTTACCAGGTGTCCCATTTAAGGTTAGGTATAGGTATACTACACCTAAGTAAGAGGTGATTACACCAACTTACCCCAGCTGAGTGATCAGCCAGTTGTGTCAGATTGTTAGGCCAAGCCTGGGGTGGCATAATACATGCTGCAGCCCCTGGCAGGCCTTGGGTACACCAATGCCCTGGGTACCTAGTGTACACTGGTACAGGGGCTGACAGGGTGATCCACTTCCAATTGGTTATGCACCTAGGGTGCATAGTTTTAATTTAGTAGAGAGAACAGCAGGCTGGGGGTCTGATTGGCAGGCCCACAGCCTCAATATGTCAAAAACCAGTGAAGCAAAAAGCAAAAATTTGGGGTGACCATAGGATAGCAGACCCTACTCTCCTACATTGATGGACTGTATCTTACTCTCCAGTGGTTGAACTTGGCCCCCACCTACAAGGTGGCCCAAATACACAACCTTACTCTGCCCTATCTGGCACTTAGTAGCCTTGATAGTGAGGCCTGCCCTTTGCAGAGCCTCAAGAGCCTTCTTCAGGTGGATCAGGTGATCCTCCCAGGTGGAACTAAAGACAGCAATGTCATCAAGATATGCTGCGCAAAAGTCATCCAACCCAGTAAGGACTTGGTTCACCAGCCTTTGGAAGGTGGCAGGTGCATTCTTCAGACCAAAGGGCATCACCACAAACTGATAATGCCCACCTGGGGTTGAGAATGCTGTTTTGGCCTTAGACTCCTCAGCTAATCTGATTTGCCAATAGCCAGCTGTCAAGTCAAATGTGCTCAAAAACTTTGCAGAAGCTAGTTTGTCTATGAGCTCATCTGCCCTTGGAATAGGGTGTGCATCTGTCCTGGTGACAGCATTGAGTCCTCTGTAGTCCACACAGAACCTCATCTCTCTCTTGCCATCTTTGGTGTGAGGTTTGGGGACCAGAACCACTGGGCTAGCCCAGGGGCTCTCTGAGGGTTCAATGACACCTAATTCCAGCATTTTATGTACCTCAGCCTTTATACAGTCCCTGACGTGGTCAGGTTGTCTGTAAAGTTTGTTCTTTACAGGCAGACTGTCACCAGTGTCCACAACATGGGTACACCAGTCAGTTTGACTAGGTATCAAGGAAAACATATGTGAAAATGATTGTAGAACCTGTCTACATTCAGTCTGCTGATGGGCAGTGAGGTTGCCTCCAAGGGTCACTCCTTCAACTGAGCCATCTTCAGGGTTCTGAGACAACAGGTCTGGGAGAGGGTCACTCTCTTCCTCCTGTCCCTCATCTGTAGCCATGAGCAAGCCCATGTCTGCCCTGTCAACATATGCTTTAAGCCTGTTAACATGGAGTACCCTGTGGGGACTCCTGGGAGTTCCTAGGTCCACCAAGTAGGTGACCTCTCCCTTCTTTTCCAGGATTGTATGGGGTCCAGACCATTTGTCTTGGAGTGCTGCTGGGGCCACTGGCTCCAACACCCATACCTTCTGTCCTGGCTGATACTCAACCAAGACAGCCTTTTGGTCATGCCAAGCTTTCTGTAAGGCCTGGCTTGCCTCAAGGTTTTTAGATGCCTTCTCCATATACTCAGCCATCCTGGAGCGGAGACCAAGTACATAGTCCACTATGTCTAGCTTAGGCTTTTTGAGAGGTAACTCCCATCCTTCCTTCACCAAACACAGTGGGCCTCTCACAGGGTGCCCAAACAACAATTCAAAGGGGCTGTAGCCAACTCCTTTTTGTGGGACCTCTCTGTAAGCAAACAGAAGGCAGGGTAGAAGGATATCCCATCTTCGCCTGAGCTTTTCAGGTAATCCTTTGATCATACCCTTTAGGGTCTTGTTGAATCTCTCAACAAGCCCATTGCATTGTGGGTGATAAGGGGTGGTGAACTTGTAGTTGACACCACATTCCTTCCACATAGCTGTCAAGTATCCTGACATAAAGTTGGTACCTCTGTCAGATACTACCTCCTTAGGAAACCCCACTCTGGAGAATACTCCCAGCAGGGCCCTGGCCACAACAGGAGCTGTAGTGGTCCTAAGGGGAATTGCCTCTGGATACCTGGTGGCATGATCCACTACCACCAGTATAAATCTGTGCCCAGATGCAGTGGGAGGATCCATGGGACCCACTATGTCTATTCCCACTCTTTCAAAGGGGACCCCCACCACAGGTAGTGGTATCAGGGGGGCCTTTGTTGTGCCACCTGATTTGCCACTGGCTTGGCAGGTAACACAGGAGCGACAAAACTCCTTTGTATCTTCATTCATATGAGGCCAGTGAAAGTGAGGGACAAGTCTGTCCCAGGTCTTATTCTGGCCTAGGTGTCCTGCTAAAGGAATGTCATGGGCCAAGGTAAGAAGGAAGCCCCTAAATTGCAGAGGTATGACCAACCTCCTGGTTGCACCAGGCTTGGGGTCTCTAGCCTCTGAATAAAGGAGCCCTTCATCCCAATACACTTTATGGGTACCTTGAGCATTCCCAGCAGCCTCAGCAGCAGCCAGCTGTCTGAGGGGTTCAAGAGAGGGACAGGATAACTGAGCCTGCCTCAAGTCAGCCCTTGAAGGTCCCCCTGTCCCCAGAAACTCAACCTGATCAGGTTCAAGCTCTTCAGGGACAGTTCCTTCAGGGTCCTCTAGATCAGCTTCCTGGGAAGGCTGATCATCACTCTGAGGCAGGGGGGAAGGCACAGCCTTGACCCTCCTGTTCTTCTTCTTGGTAGGTACTTGGTCCATTGTTCCAGGATCCAAGACCTGAGGTTCAGTGAGGCACTTTTTGGCCTGTGACCTGGTCACAGCAAGGACATGTGATGATATACCTAACATCTCTGCATGAGTCCTGTACTCCACTTCTGACCATAGAGAACTCTCTAGGTCATTGCCCAACAAACATTCTACTGGGAGGTCTGCACTAACCACAACCCTTTTGAGGCCAGTTACCCCTCCCCATGAGAAGTTAACAACTGCCACACTATGTGAAGTAGTGGCATTGCTGGCATTGGTCACCAGGTAGTTCTCACCTGGTATGTACTGTCCAGGGTCCACAAAGCCTGGTGTCACCATAGTGACACTGGCACATGTGTCCCTGTAGGCTTGAGCCACTTTGTCATTAATTAAAGGAGTCTGTCTGTACTTGCCCAGGTTACTGGGGCTCACAGTCAGGGACAAATCAATGTCCCCATCACAGATCAAGACTGCCTGTGTAAGGGTTCTGTCTAAGTCAGAATCTCCTTCAGTTCCCATAGTGATTCCCACTACACCCTTTGTCTGGGGACCAACACTGCTAACAGTAGTACTGGGAGCAGGTGCCTTAGGGGCAACAGTGTTGGGGGCTCCACCCTTTTTGCAATCACTAGTCCAGCGAGTTGTATTTTTACAATGATTGCACCAGGGTTTCTTCTGACCTTCTTTCTTCTTCTTGGACTGTTGGGACCCACCCTCCTTAGCAGTAGTTTGGGGCCCTGTTGAAGACTTCTGGTCTTTAGGTTTCTGATCTCCACCCTTTTGGTCTGTTTTCTTCTGATCACCCCCTTGGCCCTGGTTCTGGTTCTTTTGCTTAACCCTGGTTCTGACCCATTTGTCTGCCTTCTTTCCCAATTCTTGGGGAGAGGTCAGATCAGAGTCAACCAAGTGTTGATGCAGTTGCTGGTTTTGACAGTTATTTAAAATCTGTTCTCTCATCATCAAATTATACAATCCTGTAAAATCAGATACCTTACTTCCCAGCAACCAACCCTCCAAAGCCTTAGTGGCACATTCAATGTATTCAGACCAGTCCTGAGTCTGTGTCTTTTGGGTGTCTCTGAACATTAACCTGTACTGCTCAGTGGTTAAGCCTAACCCATCAACTAGAACACTCTTCAGGACTCTGTAGTTTCTGACATCCTCTTCTCTAACAGTGAGGAGTCTGTCTCTGCCTCTTCCTTCAAAGGAGAGCCAGAGGATTGCTGCCCACTGATCTTCAGGAACCTGCTGCACTTTGCAGGCTCTCTCAAGAGCAGTTATCCACTTGTGGATGTCATCCCCACTTTTGTAGGGGGGCACAACCTTAGACAGGTTTCTATTGTCGAAAACCCTATCTTTGTCCTTAGGGACAATGCTGCCACCAGTGGGTATAGACCCACTCTCTTTATGCTGTCTAGCCTTGCTAAGTTTCTCTTCCATCAGGGCTACTTCTAGCTCCTGCTTCCTGATCCTCAGCTGGGCCTCTTGCATCTTGGCCTCATGTTCCCTCCTCTGAGGGGTGGTCATCCTTCTCCTGGAGTGACCTTGAGAGCCTCTAGAGCCATGGGAAGCATTGGAGTCACCTGAGCGATTCCTTTGCCTTCCCAGCCCTGTGTTAAGTCCACTGGGGAGATCCAGTGGGTTGAACCCACTGTCAGTCCCCAATAGCCTTGGTTTAGCTGGGCCAAGTATAACACTTGGCACTGGGCTAGTTCTCCCTTCATCCTCACTACTGTCAGTATCCTTTTCACTCTCATCCTCTGTGGTAGGCATCCCATCTAAGGGGTGACTATTGGGAAGGGGTACTTCAGTGGCATCTTTAGAAGGGGGGCCTCCTGTTCCTGTCCCTAAGGGGGCTAACTGGGAAGCTTTCTTGAGTGCTCTCTGATTCTCATCATTCTGTAAGAGCTCTCTGAGCTCAGCAGAGTTTGGGTTCTTGGGCTGTTTAAGGCCTCTAAGAGTTGCCAAATGCCTGAGCTCATTCTGATTAAGGGTAGCAAAGCTGGATGGTGCCCTCTGGGGGTCACTCTCAACAGAGATGGGTACAGTGGACCCCTCTGCCCTGGCCATTGCTCTTAAGTGTGGGTGGATGTGTTGCAATCTACCTACACTTGGGTTTACCTACTAAACCTATCTAGTAGTTGTAGTCAGGGTGTGCTACTCCCTTTGCTCTACAACAACTAAGTTCAGTAGAACTTATGTATATCTAATCTTGTTTTATATGTACCTACAGGTACCTATGTGATCTTTCAATTGGTAACCAAGAGATTACAATGGTAAAACACAGCAAGCTCAAATCCAACCGCTGCTCACCAATGTGAGAAGTTGGCCTGGTATATGCTGTTCACTAGTTCTAGTGACCACCTTGTACCATGCCAAGCAACCCTTATGGTGTGGTTGTAAGTCAACCTTTTTGGACTAGCTGCCCTAGTGGTAGCGTAGGCTAAGCAGTCTTTGAGGCTAAACTCGTGATGCGTGTTAAGCAAGCTGTTTTACCAATAGTAACCCCCTTTTATACCAATGAAAGGACACCACACAGATATATATTCAAAATATATATGTATTTATTTCTCAAAGTAACCCCTAGTCTCTTTATGAGCACAGGAGCACAAATCGTCAAACAAGATTATCACAGAATACACAGAAGTTGCACTTTATATGGATAGGCCCTGGTGGCCACTCGAACCATATACTAAAATAGTGGTATAAGTACCACGAACAGAAAAGGGAAAAGGCCTAGGGCCTCTAGAATCGCTGGGCCTACAAGGAGCTAACGTCAGTTAGTGACCAGGAGGTCCACGGGTGGCGTGTGCAGAGCAAATAGTCACACGCGGGCTCCCATAGGTTTCAATGGGTGCGTAAAAAGTACAAAGTTACTGCAAAAGGAATCTTCCGGATGACCTAGGAACTTAAGATTTGGAACACAGGCACTAGAGATGTATTACTACACATGGGCACCGGAGTACCAGCTTTACCTCACCCACAGGAAGCGGGTGCATAGGCCTCAAAGTGCGTCGGGTTTCTTCTATCTGTTCCGTTGAGCCTGGGACAAAGATGCTGCAGGCGGTCGGTCGGGAAGAGATGCAGTGGATCCAAGAGTGGATCGGAGATGTTGAAGACCTGTAAGCAGAGGGGACAGTGTTCACAGTCACTAGCCAGTGACCAGCGTGGCACCAGGTGGGTACCAGGCGATGTCGGGTGCAAACAGGTGATGAGGGGTAGCTTGTCTCCGCAGCCACGTGGTCCCTGAAGGTCGACGACGTCCAGGAGACGGCTCACGAGCTGTCCCACGCAGGCTCTCGCTGACGGCGGTGTCGGCGACTTGATCGAAGCAAACAAGCCTTGGCAAAAGCAATTGCAGGAGGATTCGGAAATCAGCTGTTGGTTCTGACCAGCAAGGTCAGAGGGATTGCTCCTTTGGTGTGGAGCAAGGGCCAGTCTGGAGCAACCAGACCAGCGGTGTTTGTCGTAGATTTCGTCGCCAAGATGGCCACTAGCCAGCGGGCCAGCAACCGGTTAGGCGCGTCGAGTGGCAAAATGCAGAAGGGCCCCACGCAGATCGTGGAGATGCTGGAGGGCTCACCTTTGGTGCAGATGCTGCTCGAGGGTTGGGCTTCTCAGGACCCAAAGCACAACTTGGAGGGAGCCTCGGTTGTTGCACTGGTCAGCTTGTCGTAGTCGTTCCAAGATGGCTGGCCCCACGTGTCTCGGTGCCTCCACGGGTCTCCTCTTTTCAGGGACTGTGGATCGGGCGGTGAGAGGTCTGGAGGTCCAGGTCTTGTCAGTCTCTGGGCTCGGGCTCCGGCGGGAGGCGGCGGCAAAGCAGACGGTGATTCGCTGGATGGTGCTTGCGTTAGCAAGGTGGTCACTCCCTGACCACAGGGGAGATTTTCTTCAGTCTTCTGTGCAGCAGAATGTCGAAGTTCCCGTCTTCTTCTTAGTTTCAAGTTGATTCCAGGATGTCTGAAGTCTTAGGACACAGCTCCTACCTTTATTCGGATTCTAGGGGCCGGACTACCTGCTAGGTCCCTCCCTATGGGTGGGACCAGGAAGGGGGGTGGTTACACCCCCAATCCTTTGTCCAGCTCGCCCCAGGCCCGGGACTGGTGTGCCCCAGGACCGGTTTGAACTGGCATATGCCCCGAGGCTCCTTGTGAGCCACAGGCATGTCTGGTTTCTTTCAAGCCCTACCTGACCAATACACAAAATCCTGTCTGGGGTGGTGCACGCACCTCCCCTGGCAGGAAACCCTTTGTCCACACCTCCCAAGCTGGAAGGACTCCCAGCAGCAGGAGGGCAGACTTGTGTCTGTGGTGGCAGCATCCATTTTGTGGAGCTGAGGCTATGTCTGATTTTACCCGGGTTTCAGGCACTGTACATGTCGTGTCCCTCTAGAAGGGTGGAATGCTAACCCCGTCGCCAGAATTGGCGAGGGGTTAGTATTCCAATTCGTATGACACCTTACTCGACATGTTTTGATAAAGCCAAACCAAAGATAGCATTTAACCGCGAGGTTCATAATGCACTTAAGAGTATATGGTATGACGATATCTGGAAACAGTAGAAGGAAGTTGTTCCGACCACTGCAGACAGGCTCAGCTCATGCCAGAGCACCATCTCACATGGAACCAAGCACTCTGCCTTCAGGATTGTTAAGGCCTGCCATAGGAGTGACTTATAGGTTACCAGGTGTCCCATTTAAGGTTAGGTATAGGTATACTACACCTAAGTAAGAGGTGATTACACCAACTTACCCCAGCTGAGTGATCAGCCAGTTGTGTCAGATTGTTAGGCCAAGCCTGGGGTGGCATAATACATGCTGCAGCCCCTGGCAGGCCTTGGGTACACCAATGCCCTGGGTACCTAGTGTACACTGGTACAGGGGCTGACAGGGTGATCCACTTCCAATTGGTTATGCACCTAGGGTGCATAGTTTTAATTTAGTAGAGAGAACAGCAGGCTGGGGGTCTGATTGGCAGGCCCACAGCCTCAATATGTCAAAAACCAGTGAAGCAAAAAGCAAAAATTTGGGGTGACCATAGGATAGCAGACCCTACTCTCCTACAATCACCCTGTCAGCCCCTGTACCAGTGTACACTAGGTACCCAGGGCATTGGTGTATCCAAGGCCTGCCAGGGGCTGAAGCATGTATTATGCCACCCCAGGCTTGGCCTAACAATCTGACACAACTGGCTGATCACTCAGCTGGGGTAAGTTGGTGTAATCACCTCTTACTTAGGTGTAGTATACCTATACCTAAACTTAAATGGGACACCTGGTAACCTATAAGTCACTCCTATGGCAGGCCTTAACAATCCTGAAGGCAGAGTGCTTGGTTCCATGTGAGATGGTGCTCTGGCATGAGCTGAGCCTGTCTGCAGTGGTCGGAACAACTTCCTTCTACTGTTTCCAGATATCGTCATACCATATACTCTTAAGTGCATTATGAACCTCGCGGTTAAATGCTATCTTTGGTTTGGCTTTATCAAAACATGTCGAGTAAGGTGTCATACGAATTGGAATACTAACCCCTCGCCAATTCTGGCGACGGGGTTAGCATTCCACCCTTCTAGAGGGACACGACATGTACAGTACCTGAAACCCGGGTAAAATCAGACATAGCCTCAGCTCCACAAAATGGATGCTGCCACCACAGACACAAGTCTGCCCTCCTGCTGCTGGGAGTCCTTCCAGCTTGGGAGGTGTGGACAAAGGGTTTCCTGCCAGGGGAGGTGCATGCACCACCCCAGACAGGATTTTGTGTATTGGTCAGGTAGGGCTTGAAAGAAACCAGACATGCCTGTGGCTCACAAGGAGCCTCGGTGCATATGCCAGTTCAAACCGGTCCTGGGGCACACCAGTCCCGGGCCTGGGGCGAGCTGGACAAAGGATTGGGGGTGTAACCACCCCCCTTCCTGGTCCCACCCATAGGGAGGGACCTAGCAGGTAGTCCGGCCCCTAGAATCCGAATAAAGGTAGGAGCTGTGTCCTAAGACTTCAGACATCCTGGAATCAACTTGAAACTAAGAAGAAGACGGGAACTTCGACATTCTGCTGCACAGAAGACTGAAGAAAATCTCCCCTGTGGTCAGGGAGTGACCACCTTGCTAACGCAAGCACCATCCAGCGAATCACCGTCTGCTTTGCCGCCGCCTCCCGCCGGAGCCCGAGCCCAGAGACTGACAAGACCTGGACCTCCAGACCTCTCACCGCCCGATCCACAGTCCCTGCAAAGAGGAGACCCGTGGAGGCACCGAGACACGTGGAGCCAGCCATCTTGGAACGACTACGACAAGCTGACAAGTGCAACAACCGAGGCTCCCTCCAAGTTGTGCTTTGGGTCCTGAGAAGCCCAACCCTCGAGCAGCATCTGCACCAAAGGTGAGCCCTCCAGCATCTCCACGATCTGCGTGGGGCCCTTCTGCATTTTGCCACTCGACGCGCCTAACCGGTTGCTGGCCCGCTGGCTAGTGGCCATCTTGGCGACGAAATCTACGACAAACACCGCTGGTCTGGTTGCTCCAGACTGGCCCTTGCTCCCCTCCAAAGGAGCAATCCCTCTGACCTTGCTGGTCAGAACCAACAGCTGATTTCCGAATCCTCCTACAATTGCTTTTGCCAAGGCTTGTTTGCTTCGATCAAGTCGCCGACACCGCCGACAGCGAGAGCCTGCGTGGGACAGCTCGTGAGCCGACTCCTGGACGTCGTCGACCTTCAGGGACCACGTGGCTGCGGAGACAAGCTACCCCTCATCACCTGTTTGCACCCGACATCGCCTGGTACCCATCTGGTGCCACGCTGGTCACTGGCTAGTGACTGTGAACACTGTCCCCTCTGCTTACAGGTCTTCAACATCTCCGATCCACTCTTGGATCCACTGCATCTCTTCCCGACCGACCGCCTGCAGCATCTTTGTCCCAGGCTCAACGGAACAGATAGAAGAAACCCGACGCACTTTGAGGCCTATGCACCCGCTTCCTGTGGGTGAGGTAAAGCTGGTACTCCGGTGCCCATGTGTAGTAATACATCTCTAGTGCCTGTGTTCCAAATCTTAAGTTCCTAGGTCATCCGGAAGATTCCTTTTGCAGTAACTTTGTACTTTTTACGCACCCATTGAAACCTATGGGAGCACGCGTGTGACTATTTGCTCTGCACACGCCACCCGTGGACCTCCTGGTCACTAACTGACGTTAGCTCCTTGTAGGCCCAGCGATTCTAGAGGCCCTAGGCCTTTTCCCTTTTCTGTTCGTGGTACTTATACCACTATTTTAGTATATGGTTTGAGTGGCCACCAGGGCCTATCCATATAACGTGCAACTTCTGTGTATTCTGTGATAATCTTGTTTGACGATTTGTGCTCCTGTGCTCATAAAGAGACTAGGGGTTACTTTGAGAAATAAATACATATATATTTTGAATATATATCTGTGTGGTGTCCTTTCATTGGTATAAAAGGGGGTTACTATTGGTAAAACAGCTTGCTTAACACGTTTCACGAGTTTAGCCTCAAAGACTGCTTAGCCTACGCTACCACTAGGGCAGCTGGTCCGAAAAGGTTGACTTACAACCACACCATAAGGGTTGCTTGGCATGGTACAAGGTGGTCACTAGAACTAGTGAACAGCATATACCAGGCCAACTTCTCACACCCCTTAGATGGGATGCCTACCACAGAGGATGAGAGTGAAAAGGATACTGACAGTAGTGAGGATGAAGGGAGAACTAGCCCAGTGCCAAGTGTTATACTTGGCCCAGCTAAACCAAGGCTATTGGGGACTGACAGTGGGTTCAACCCACTGGATCTCCCCAGTGGACTTAACACAGGGCTGGGAAGGCAAAGGAATCGCTCAGGTGACTCCAATGCTTCCCATGGCTCTAGAGGCTCTCAAGGTCACTCCAGGAGAAGGATGACCACCCCTCAGAGGAGGGAACATGAGGCCAAGATGCAAGAGGCCCAGCTGAGGATCAGGAAGCAGGAGCTAGAAGTAGCCCTGATGGAAGAGAAACTTAGCAAGGCTAGACAGCATAAAGAGAGTGGGTCTATACCCACTGGTGGCAGCATTGTCCCTAAGGACAAAGATAGGGTTTTCGACAATAGAAACCTGTCTAAGGTTGTGCCCCCCTACAAAAGTGGGGATGACATCCACAAGTGGATAACTGCTCTTGAGAGAGCCTGCAAAGTACAGCAGGTTCCTGAAGATCAGTGGGCAGCAATCCTCTGGCTCTCCTTTGAAGGAAGAGGCAGAGACAGACTCCTCACTGTTAGAGAAGAGGATGTCAGAAACTACAGAGTCCTGAAGAGTGTTCTAGTTGATGGGTTAGGCTTAACCACTGAGCAGTACAGGTTAATGTTCAGAGACACCCAAAAGACACAGACTCAGGACTGGTCTGAATACATTGAATGTGCCACTAAGGCTTTGGAGGGTTGGTTGCTGGGAAGTAAGGTATCTGATTTTACAGGATTGTATAATTTGATGATGAGAGAACAGATTTTAAATAACTGTCAAAACCAGCAACTGCATCAACACTTGGTTGACTCTGATCTGACCTCTCCCCAAGAATTGGGAAAGAAGGCAGACAAATGGGTCAGAACCAGGGTTAAGCAAAAGAACCAGAACCAGGGCCAAGGGGGTGATCAGAAGAAAACAGACCAAAAGGGTGGAGATCAGAAACCTAAAGACCAGAAGTCTTCAACAGGGCCCCAAACTACTACTAAGGAGGGTGGGTCCCAACAGTCCAAAAAGAAGAAAGAAGGTCAAAAGAAACCCTGGTGCAATCATTGTAAAAATACAACTCACTGGACTAGTGATTGCAAAAAGGGTGGAGCCCCCAACACTGTTGCCCCTAAGGCACCTGCTCCCAGTACTACTGTTAGCAGTGTTGGTCCCCAGACAAAGGGTGTAGTGGGAATCACTATGGGAACTGAAGGAGATTCTGACTTAGACAGAACCCTTACACAGGCAGTCTTGATCTGTGATGGCGACATTGATTTGTCCCTGACTGTGAGCCCCAGTAACCTGGGCAAGTACAGACAGACTCCTTTAATTAATGACAAAGTGGCTCAAGCCTACAGGGACACATGTGCCAGTGTCACTATGGTGACACCAGGCTTTGTGGACCCTGGACAGTACATACCAGGTGAGAACTACCTGGTGACCAATGCCAGCAATGCCACTACTTCACACAGTGTGGCAGTTGTTAACTTCTCATGGGGAGGGGTAACTGGCCTCAAAAGGGTTGTGGTTAGTGCAGACCTCCCAGTAGAATGTTTGTTGGGCAATGACCTAGAGAGTTCTCTATGGTCAGAAGTGGAGTACAGGACTCATGCAGAGATGTTAGGTATATCATCACATGTCCTTGCTGTGACCAGGTCACAGGCCAAAAAGTGCCTCACTGAACCACAGGTCTTGGATCCTGGAACAATGGACCAAGCACCTACCAAGAAGAAGAACAGGAGGGTCAAGGCTGTGCCTTCCCCCCTGCCTCAGAGTGATGATCAGCCTTCCCAGGAAGCTGATCTAGAGGACCCTGAAGGAACTGTCCCTGAAGAGCTTGAACCTGATCAGGTTGAGTTTCTGGGGACAGGGGGACCTTCAAGGGCTGACTTGAGGCAGGCTCAGTTATCCTGTCCCTCTCTTGAACCCCTCAGACAGCTGGCTGCTGCTGAGGCTGCTGGGAATGCTCAAGGTACCCATAAAGTGTATTGGGATGAAGGGCTCCTTTATTCAGAGGCTAGAGACCCCAAGCCTGGTGCAACCAGGAGGTTGGTTATACCTCTGCAATTTAGGGGCTTCCTCCTTACCTTGGCCCATGATATTCCTTTAGCAGGACACCTAGGCCAGAACAAGACCTGGGACAGACTTGTCCCTCACTTTCACTGGCCCCATATGAATGAAGATACAAAGGAGTTTTGTCGCTCCTGTGTTACCTGCCAAGCCAGTGGCAAATCAGGTGGCACAACAAAGGCCCCCCTGATACCACTACCTGTGGTGGGGGTTCCCTTTGAAAGAGTGGGAATAGACATAGTGGGTCCCATGGATCCTCCCACTGCATCTGGGCACAGATTTATACTGGTGGTAGTGGATCATGCCACCAGGTATCCAGAGGCAATTCCCCTTAGGACCACTACAGCACCTGTTGTGGCCAGGGCCCTGCTGGGAGTATTCTCCAGAGTGGGGTTTCCTAAGGAGGTAGTATCTGACAGAGGTACCAACTTTATGTCAGGATACTTGACAGCTATGTGGAAGGAATGTGGTGTCAACTACAAGTTCACCACCCCTTATCACCCACAATGCAATGGGCTTGTTGAGAGATTCAACAAGACCCTAAAGGGTATGATCAAAGGATTACCTGAAAAGCTCAGGCGAAGATGGGATATCCTTCTACCCTGCCTTCTGTTTGCTTACAGAGAGGTCCCACAAAAAGGAGTTGGCTACAGCCCCTTTGAATTGTTGTTTGGGCACCCTGTGAGAGGCCCACTGTGTTTGGTGAAGGAAGGATGGGAGTTACCTCTCAAAAAGCCTAAGCTAGACATAGTGGACTATGTACTTGGTCTCCGCTCCAGGATGGCTGAGTATATGGAGAAGGCATCTAAAAACCTTGAGGCAAGCCAGGCCTTACAGAAAGCTTGGCATGACCAAAAGGCTGTCTTGGTTGAGTATCAGCCAGGACAGAAGGTATGGGTGTTGGAGCCAGTGGCCCCAGCAGCACTCCAAGACAAATGGTCTGGACCCCATACAATCCTGGAAAAGAAGGGAGAGGTCACCTACTTGGTGGACCTAGGAACTCCCAGGAGTCCCCACAGGGTACTCCATGTTAACAGGCTTAAAGCATATGTTGACAGGGCAGACATGGGCTTGCTCATGGCTACAGATGAGGGACAGGAGGAAGAGAGTGACCCTCTCCCAGACCTGTTGTCTCAGAACCCTGAAGATGGCTCAGTTGAAGGAGTGACCCTTGGAGGCAACCTCACTGCCCATCAGCAGACTGAATGTAGGCAGGTTCTACAATCATTTTCACATATGTTTTCCTTGATACCTAGTCAAACTGACTGGTGTACCCATGTTGTGGACACTGGTGACAGTCTGCCTGTAAAGAACAAACTTTACAGACAACCTGACTGTGAGAAGTTGGCCTGGTATATGCTGTTCACTAGTTCTAGTGACCACCTTGTACCATGCCAAGCAACCCTTATGGTGTGGTTGTAAGTCAACCTTTTCGGACTAGCTGCCCTAGTGGTAGCGTAGGCTAAGCAGTCTTTGAGGCTAAACTCGTGAAGCGTGTTAAGCAAGCTGTTTTACCAATAGTAACCCCCTTTTATACCAATGAAAGGACACCACACAGATATATATTCAAAATATATATGTATTTATTTCTCAAAGTAACCCCTAGTCTCTTTATGAGCACAGGAGCACAAATCGTCAAACAAGATTATCACAGAATACACAGAAGTTGCACTTTATATGGATAGGCCCTGGTGGCCACTCGAACCATATACTAAAATAGTGGTATAAGTACCACGAACAGAAAAGGGAAAAGGCCTAGGGCCTCTAGAATCGCTGGGCCTACAAGGAGCTAACGTCAGTTAGTGACCAGGAGGTCCACGGGTGGCGTGTGCAGAGCAAATAGTCACACGCGTGCTCCCATAGGTTTCAATGGGTGCGTAAAAAGTACAAAGTTACTGCAAAAGGAATCTTCCGGATGACCTAGGAACTTAAGATTTGGAACACAGGCACTAGAGATGTATTACTACACATGGGCACCGGAGTACCAGCTTTACCTCACCCACAGGAAGCGGGTGCATAGGCCTCAAAGTGCGTCGGGTTTCTTCTATCTGTTCCGTTGAGCCTGGGACAAAGATGCTGCAGGCGGTCGGTCGGGAAGGGATGCAGTGGATCCAAGAGTGGATCGGAGATGTTGAAGACCTGTAAGCAGAGGGGACAGTGTTCACAGTCACTAGCCAGTGACCAGCGTGGCACCAGGTGGGTACCAGGCGATGTCGGGTGCAAACAGGTGATGAGGGGTAGCTTGTCTCCGCAGCCACGTGGTCCCTGAAGGTCGACGACGTCCAGGAGTCGGCTCACGAGCTGTCCCACGCAGGCTCTCGCTGTCGGCGGTGTCGGCGACTTGATCGAAGCAAACAAGCCTTGGCAAAAGCAATTGCAGGAGGATTCGGAAATCAGCTGTTGGTTCTGACCAGCAAGGTCAGAGGGATTGCTCCTTTGGAGGGGAGCAAGGGCCAGTCTGGAGCAACCAGACCAGCGGTGTTTGTCGTAGATTTCGTCGCCAAGATGGCCACTAGCCAGCGGGCCAGCAACCGGTTAGGCGCGTCGAGTGGCAAAATGCAGAAGGGCCCCACGCAGATCGTGGAGATGCTGGAGGGCTCACCTTTGGTGCAGATGCTGCTCGAGGGTTGGGCTTCTCAGGACCCAAAGCACAACTTGGAGGGAGCCTCGGTTGTTGCACTGGTCAGCTTGTCGTAGTCGTTCCAAGATGGCTGGCTCCACGTGTCTCGGTGCCTCCACGGGTCTCCTCTTTGCAGGGACTGTGGATCGGGCGGTGAGAGGTCTGGAGGTCCAGGTCTTGTCAGTCTCTGGGCTCGGGCTCCGGCGGGAGGCGGCGGCAAAGCAGACGGTGATTCGCTGGATGGTGCTTGCGTTAGCAAGGTGGTCACTCCCTGACCACAGGGGAGATTTTCTTCAGTCTTCTGTGCAGCAGAATGTCGAAGTTCCCGTCTTCTTCTTAGTTTCAAGTTGATTCCAGGATGTCTGAAGTCTTAGGACACAGCTCCTACCTTTATTCGGATTCTAGGGGCCGGACTACCTGCTAGGTCCCTCCCTATGGGTGGGACCAGGAAGGGGGGTGGTTACACCCCCAATCCTTTGTCCAGCTCGCCCCAGGCCCGGGACTGGTGTGCCCCAGGACCGGTTTGAACTGGCATATGCACCGAGGCTCCTTGTGAGCCACAGGCATGTCTGGTTTCTTTCAAGCCCTACCTGTCCAATACACAAAATCCTGTCTGGGGTGGTGCACGCACCTCCCCTGGCAGGAAACCCTTTGTCCACACCTCCCAAGCTGGAAGGACTCCCAGCAGCAGGAGGGCAGACTTGTGTCTGTGGTGGCAGCATCCATTTTGTGGAGCTGAGGCTATGTCTGATTTTACCCGGGTTTCAGGTACTGTACATGTCGTGTCCCTCTAGAAGGGTGGAATGCTAACCCCGTCGCCAGAATTGGCGAGGGGTTAGTATTCCAATTCGTATGACACCTTACTCGACATGTTTTGATAAAGCCAAACCAAAGATAGCATTTAACCGCGAGGTTCATAATGCACTTAAGAGTATATGGTATGACGATATCTGGAAACAGTAGAAGGAAGTTGTTCCGACCACTGCAGACAGGCTCAGCTCATGCCAGAGCACCATCTCACATGGAACCAAGCACTCTGCCTTCAGGATTGTTAAGGCCTGCCATAGGAGTGACTCATAGGTTACCAGGTGTCCCATTTAAGGTTAGGTATAGGTATACTACACCTAAGTAAGAGGTGATTACACCAACTTACCCCAGCTGAGTGATCAGCCAGTTGTGTCAGATTGTTAGGCCAAGCCTGGGGTGGCATAATACATGCTGCAGCCCCTGGCAGGCCTTGGGTACACCAATGCCCTGGGTACCTAGTGTACACTGGTACAGGGGCTGACAGGGTGATCCACTTCCAATTGGTTATGCACCTAGGGTGCATAGTTGTAATTTAGTAGAGAGAACAGCAGGCTGGGGGTCTGATTGGCAGGCCCACAGCCTCAATATGTCAAAAACCAGTGAAGCAAAAAGCAAAAATTTGGGGTGACCATAGGATAGCAGACCCTACTCTCCTACACAACCCCCCCCCAAACGCTGGGACATTAAACTAGCCTTGACCAGTCTCGTCTTCATGTCCTAAGTGGAAGTACCTGGAGAGACCATCTGCATTCCCATGGTCAGTACCTGGCCGGTGCTCCACTGTAAAGTCCATCCCCTGTAGGGAAATGGACCACCTAAGCAGTTTGGGGTTTTCACCCTTCATCTGATTTAGCCACAAGAGGGGCTTATGGTCGGTCTGAATCTTGAAGTGAGTGCCAAACAAGTATGGCCTCAGCTTCTTCAGGGCCCACACCACAGCAAAGGCCTCCCTCTCAATAGCTGACCAATTCTTCTCTCTGGGGGTCAACCTTCTGCTAATAAAAGCAATGGGTTGGTCTTGACCATCTACATTAAGTTGTGACAGCACAGCTCCCGCACCCAACTCAGAAGCATCTGTTTGGACAATAAACTCTTTGGAGTAGTCAGGACTTTTCAGGATAGGTGCAGAGCACATGGCCTCCTTCAGGTCATCAAATGCCTTTTGACAGCTTACTGTCCACTGAACCTTTTTGGGCATCTTCTTGGATGTCAGATCATTAAGAGGAGTCACAATGGACCCATAGTTCTTAACAAACTTCCTGTAATACCCAGTCAAGCCCAAGAAAGCTCGAACTTGAGTCTGGGTGGTTGGAGGGGACCAGTCCTTGATGGATTGTATCTTACTCTCCAGTGGTTGAACTTGGCCTCCACCCACAAGGTGGCCCAAATATACAACCTTACTCTGCCCTATCTGGCACTTAGTAGCCTTGATAGTGAGGCCTGCCCTCTGCAGGGCCTCAAGAGCCTTCTTCAGGTGGATCAGGTGATCCTCCCAGGTGGAGCTAAAGACAGCAATGTCATCCAGATATGCTGCACAAAAGTCATCCAACCCAGTAAGGACTTGGTTCACCAGCCTTTGGAAGGTGGCAGGTGCATTCTTCAGACCAAAGGGCATCACCACAAACTGATAATGCCCACCTGGGGTTGAGAATGCTGTTTTGGCCTTAGACTCCTCAGCTAATCTGATTTGCCAATAGCCAGCTGTTAAGTCAAATGTGCTCAAAAACTTTGCAGAAGCTAGTTTGTCTATGAGCTCATCTGCCCTTGGAATAGGGTGTGCATCTGTCCTGGTGACAGCATTGAGTCCTCTGTAATCCACACAGAACCTCATCTCTCTCTTGCCATCTTTGGTGTGAGGTTTGGGGACCAGAACCACTGGGCTAGCCCAGGGGCTCTCTGAGGGTTCAATGACACCTAATTCCAGCATTTTATGTACCTCAGCCTTTATACAGTCCCTGACGTGGTCAGGTTGTCTGTAAAGTTTGTTCTTTACCGGCAGACTGTCACCAGTGTCCACAACATGGGTACACCAGTCAGTTTGACTAGGTATCAAGGAAAACATATGTGAAAATGATTGTAGAACCTGTCTACATTCAGTCTGCTGATGGGCAGTGAGGTTGCCTCCAAGGGTCACTCCTTCAACTGAGCCATCTTCAGGGTTCTGAGACAACAGGTCTGGGAGAGGGTCACTCTCTTCCTCCTGTCCCTCATCTGTAGCCATGAGCAAGCCCATGTCTGCCCTGTCAACATATGCTTTAAGCCTGTTAACATGGAGTACCCTGTGGGGACTCCTGGGAGTTCCTAGGTCCACCAAGTAGGTGACCTCTCCCTTCTTTTCCAGGATTGTATGGGGTCCAGACCATTTGTCTTGGAGTGCTGCTGGGGCCACTGGCTCCAACACCCATACCTTCTGTCCTGGCTGATACTCAACCAAGACAGCCTTTTGGTCATGCCAAGCTTTCTGTAAGGCCTGGCTTGCCTCAAGGTTTTTAGATGCCTTCTCCATATACTCAGCCATCCTGGAGCGGAGACCAAGTACATAGTCCACTATGTCTAGCTTAGGCTTTTTGAGAGGTAACTCCCATCCTTCCTTCACCAAACACAGTGGGCCTCTCACAGGGTGCCCAAACAACAATTCAAAGGGGCTGTAGCCAACTCCTTTTTGTGGGACCTCTCTGTAAGCAAACAGAAGGCAGGGTAGAAGGATATCCCATCTTCGCCTGAGCTTTTCAGGTAATCCTTTGATCATACCCTTTAGGGTCTTGTTGAATCTCTCAACAAGCCCATTGCATTGTGGGTGATAAGGGGTGGTGAACTTGTAGTTGACACCACATTCCTTCCACATAGCTGTCAAGTATCCTGACATAAAGTTGGTACCTCTGTCAGATACTACCTCCTTAGGAAACCCCACTCTGGAGAATACTCCCAGCAGGGCCCTGGCCACAACAGGAGCTGTAGTGGTCCTAAGGGGAATTGCCTCTGGGTACCTGGTGGCATGATCCACTACCACCAGTATAAATCTGTGCCCAGATGCAGTGGGAGGATCCATGGGACCCACTATGTCTATTCCCACTCTTTCAAAGGGAACCCCCACCACAGGTAGTGGTATCAGGGGGGCCTTTGTTGTGCCACCTGATTTGCCACTGGCTTGGCAGGTAACACAGGAGCGACAAAACTCCTTTGTATCTTCATTCATATGAGGCCAGTGAAAGTGAGGGACAAGTCTGTCCCAGGTCTTGTTCTGGCCTAGGTGTCCTGCTAAAGGAATGTCATGGGCCAAGGTAAGAAGGAAGCCCCTAAATTGCAGAGGTATAACCAACCTCCTGGTTGCACCAGGCTTGGGGTCTCTAGCCTCTGAATAAAGGAGCCCTTCATCCCAATACACTTTATGGGTACCTTGAGCATTCCCAGCAGCCTCAGCAGCAGCCAGCTGTCTGAGGGGTTCAAGAGAGGGACAGGATAACTGAGCCTGCCTCAAGTCAGCCCTTGAAGGTCCCCCTGTCCCCAGAAACTCAACCTGATCAGGTTCAAGCTCTTCAGGGACAGTTCCTTCAGGGTCCTCTAGATCAGCTTCCTGGGAAGGCTGATCATCACTCTGAGGCAGGGGGGAAGGCACAGCCTTGACCCTCCTGTTCTTCTTCTTGGTAGGTGCTTGGTCCATTGTTCCAGGATCCAAGACCTGTGGTTCAGTGAGGCACTTTTTGGCCTGTGACCTGGTCACAGCAAGGACATGTGATGATATCCCTAACATCTCTGCATGAGTCCTGTACTCCACTTCTGACCATAGAGAACTCTCTAGGTCATTGCCCAACAAACATTCTACTGGGAGGTCTGCACTAACCACAACCCTTTTGAGGCCAGTTACCCCTCCCCATGAGAAGTTAACAACTGCCACACTGTGTGAAGTAGTGGCATTGCTGGCATTGGTCACCAGGTAGTTCTCACCTGGTATGTACTGTCCAGGGTCCACAAAGCCTGGTGTCACCATAGTGACACTGGCACATGTGTCCCTGTAGGCTTGAGCCACTTTGTCATTAATTAAAGGAGTCTGTCTGTACTTGCCCAGGTTACTGGGGCTCACAGTCAGGGACAAATCAATGTCCCCATCACAGATCAAGACTGCCTGTGTAAGGGTTCTGTCTAAGTCAGAATCTCCTTCAGTTCCCATAGTGATTCCCACTACACCCTTTGTCTGGGGACCAACACTGCTAACAGTAGTACTGGGAGCAGGTGCCTTAGGGGCAACAGTGTTGGGGGCTCCACCCTTTTTGCAATCACTAGTCCAGTGAGTTGTATTTTTACAATGATTGCACCAGGGTTTCTTCTGACCTTCTTTCTTCTTCTTGGACTGTTGGGACCCACCCTCCTTAGCAGTAGTTTGGGGCCCTGTTGAAGACTTCTGGTCTTTAGGTTTCTGATCTCCACCCTTTTGGTCTGTTTTCTTCTGATCACCCCCTTGGCCCTGGTTCTGGTTCTTTTGCTTAACCCTGGTTCTGACCCATTTGTCTGCCTTCTTTCCCAATTCTTGGGGAGAGGTCAGATCAGAGTCAACCAAGTGTTGATGCAGTTGCTGGTTTTGACAGTTATTTAAAATCTGTTCTCTCATCATCAAATTATACAATCCTGTAAAATCAGATACCTTACTTCCCAGCAACCAACCCTCCAAAGCCTTAGTGGCACATTCAATGTATTCAGACCAGTCCTGAGTCTGTGTCTTTTGGGTGTCTCTGAACATTAACCTGTACTGCTCAGTGGTTAAGCCTAACCCATCAACTAGAACACTCTTCAGGACTCTGTAGTTTCTGACATCCTCTTCTCTAACAGTGAGGAGTCTGTCTCTGCCTCTTCCTTCAAAGGAGAGCCAGAGGATTGCTGCCCACTGATCTTCAGGAACCTGCTGTACTTTGCAGGCTCTCTCAAGAGCAGTTATCCACTTGTGGATGTCATCCCCACTTTTGTAGGGGGGCACAACCTTAGACAGGTTTCTATTGTCGAAAACCCTATCTTTGTCCTTAGGGACAATGCTGCCACCAGTGGGTATAGACCCACTCTCTTTATGCTGTCTAGCCTTGCTAAGTTTCTCTTCCATCAGGGCTACTTCTAGCTCCTGCTTCCTGATCCTCAGCTGGGCCTCTTGCATCTTGGCCTCATGTTCCCTCCTCTGAGGGGTGGTCATCCTTCTCCTGGAGTGACCTTGAGAGCCTCTAGAGCCATGGGAAGCATTGGAGTCACCTGAGCGATTCCTTTGCCTTCCAAGCCCTGTGTTAAGTCCACTGGGGAGATCCAGTGGGTTGAACCCACTGTCAGTCCCCAATAGCCTTGGTTTAGCTGGGCCAAGTATAATACTTGGCACTGGGCTAGTTCTCCCTTCATCCTCACTACTGTCAGTATCCTTTTCACTCTCATCCTCTGTGGTAGGCATCCCATCTAAGGGGTGACTATTGGGAAGGGGTACTTCAGTGGCATCTTTAGAAGGGGGGCCTCCTGTTCCTGTCCCTAAGGGGGCTAACTGGGAAGCTTTCTTGAGTGCTCTCTGATTCTCATCATTCTGTAAGAGCTCTCTGAGCTCAGCAGAGTTTGGGTTCTTGGGCTGTTTAAGGCCTCTAAGAGTTGCCAAATGCCTGAGCTCATTCTGATTAAGGGTAGCAAAGCTGGATGGTGCCCTCTGGGGGTCACTCTCAACAGAGATGGGTACAGTGGACCCCTCTGCCCCGGCCATTGCTCTTAAGTGTGGGTGGATGTGTTGCAATCTACCTACACTTGGGTTTACCTACTAAACCTATCTAGTAGTTGTAGTCAGGGTGTGCTACTCCCTTTGCTCTACAACAACTAAGTTCAGTAGAACTTAAGTATATCTAATCTTGTTTTATATGTACCTACAGGTACCTATGTGATCTTTCAATTGGTAACCAAGAGATTACAATGGTAAAACACAGCAAGCTCAAATCCAACCGCTGCTCACCAATGTGAGAAGTTGGCCTGGTATATGCTGTTCACTAGTTCTAGTGACCACCTTGTACCATGCCAAGCAACCCTTATGGTGTGGTTGTAAGTCAACCTTTTCGGACTAGCTGCCCTAGTGGTAGCGTAGGCTAAGCAGTCTTTGAGGCTAAACTCGTGATGCGTGTTAAGCCAGCTGTTTTACCAACTGTAACCCCCTTTTATACCAATGAAAGGACACCACACAGATATATATTCAAAATATATATGTATTTATTTCTCAAAGTAACCCCTAGTCTCTTTATGAGCACAGGAGCACAAATCGTCAAACAAGATTATCACAGAATACACAGAAGTTGCACTTTATATGGATAGGCCCTGGTGGCCACTCGAACCATATACTAAAATAGTGGTATAAGTACCACGAACAGAAAAGGGAAAAGGCCTAGGGCCTCTAGAATCGCTGGGCCTACAAGGAGCTAACGTCAGTTAGTGACCAGGAGGTCCACGGGTGGCGTGTGCAGAGCAAATAGTCACACGCGTGCTCCCATAGGTTTCAATGGGTGCGTAAAAAGTACAAAGTTACTGCAAAAGGAATCTTCCGGATGACCTAGGAACTTAAGATTTGGAACACAGGCACTAGAGATGTATTACTACACATGGGCACCGGAGTACCAGCTTTACCTCACCCACAGGAAGCGGGTGCATAGGCCTCAAAGTGCGTCGGGTTTCTTCTATCTGTTCCGTTGAGCCTGGGACAAAGATGCTGCAGGCGGTCGGTCGGGAAGGGATGCAGTGGATCCAAGAGTGGATCGGAGATGTTGAAGACCTGTAAGCAGAGGGGACAGTGTTCACAGTCACTAGCCAGTGACCAGCGTGGCACCAGGTGGGTACCAGGCGATGTCGGGTGCAAACAGGTGATGAGGGGTAGCTTGTCTCCGCAGCCACGTGGTCCCTGAAGGTCGACGACGTCCAGGAGTCGGCTCACGAGCTGTCCCACGCAGGCTCTCGCTGTCGGCGGTGTCGGCGACTTGATCGAAGCAAACAAGCCTTGGCAAAAGCAATTGCAGGAGGATTCGGAAATCAGCTGTTGGTTCTGACCAGCAAGGTCAGAGGGATTGCTCCTTTGGAGGGGAGCAAGGGCCAGTCTGGAGCAACCAGACCAGCGGTGTTTGTCGTAGATTTCGTCGCCAAGATGGCCACTAGCCAGCGGGCCAGCAACCGGTTAGGCGCGTCGAGTGGCAAAATGCAGAAGGGCCCCACGCAGATCGTGGAGATGCTGGAGGGCTCACCTTTGGTGCAGATGCTGCTCGAGGGTTGGGCTTCTCAGGACCCAAAGCACAACTTGGAGGGAGCCTCGGTTGTTGCACTGGTCAGCTTGTCGTAGTCGTTCCAAGATGGCTGGCTCCACGTGTCTCGGTGCCTCCACGGGTCTCCTCTTTGCAGGGACTGTGGATCGGGCGGTGAGAGGTCTGGAGGTCCAGGTCTTGTCAGTCTCTGGGCTCGGGCTCCGGCGGGAGGCGGCGGCAAAGCAGACGGTGATTCGCTGGATGGTGCTTGCGTTAGCAAGGTGGTCACTCCCTGACCACAGGGGAGATTTTCTTCAGTCTTCTGTGCAGCAGAATGTCGAAGTTCCCGTCTTCTTCTTAGTTTCAAGTTGATTCCAGGATGTCTGAAGTCTTAGGACACAGCTCCTACCTTTATTCGGATTCTAGGGGCCGGACTACCTGCTAGGTCCCTCCCTATGGGTGGGACCAGGAAGGGGGGTGGTTACACCCCCAATCCTTTGTCCAGCTCGCCCCAGGCCCGGGACTGGTGTGCCCCAGGACCGGTTTGAACTGGCATATGCACCGAGGCTCCTTGTGAGCCACAGGCATGTCTGGTTTCTTTCAAGCCCTACCTGTCCAATACACAAAATCCTGTCTGGGGTGGTGCACGCACCTCCCCTGGCAGGAAACCCTTTGTCCACACCTCCCAAGCTGGAAGGACTCCCAGCAGCAGGAGGGCAGACTTGTGTCTGTGGTGGCAGCATCCATTTTGTGGAGCTGAGGCTATGTCTGATTTTACCCGGGTTTCAGGTACTGTACATGTCGTGTCCCTCTAGAAGGGTGGAATGCTAACCCCGTCGCCAGAATTGGCGAGGGGTTAGTATTCCAATTCGTATGACACCTTACTCGACATGTTTTGATAAAGCCAAACCAAAGATAGCATTTAACCGCGAGGTTCATAATGCACTTAAGAGTATATGGTATGACGATATCTGGAAACAGTAGAAGGAAGTTGTTCCGACCACTGCAGACAGGCTCAGCTCATGCCAGAGCACCATCTCACATGGAACCAAGCACTCTGCCTTCAGGATTGTTAAGGCCTGCCATAGGAGTGACTCATAGGTTACCAGGTGTCCCATTTAAGGTTAGGTATAGGTATACTACACCTAAGTAAGAGGTGATTACACCAACTTACCCCAGCTGAGTGATCAGCCAGTTGTGTCAGATTGTTAGGCCAAGCCTGGGGTGGCATAATACATGCTGCAGCCCCTGGCAGGCCTTGGGTACACCAATGCCCTGGGTACCTAGTGTACACTGGTACAGGGGCTGACAGGGTGATCCACTTCCAATTGGTTATGCACCTAGGGTGCATAGTTGTAATTTAGTAGAGAGAACAGCAGGCTGGGGGTCTGATTGGCAGGCCCACAGCCTCAATATGTCAAAAACCAGTGAAGCAAAAAGCAAAAATTTGGGGTGACCATAGGATAGCAGACCCTACTCTCCTACACTGACCACGTCAGGGACTGTATAGAGGCTGAGGTACATAAAATGCTGGAATTAGGTGTCATTGAACCCTCAGAGAGCCCCTGGGCTAGCCCAGTGGTTCTGGTCCCCAAACCTCACACCAAAGATGGCAAGAGAGAGATGAGGTTCTGTGTGGACTACAGAGGACTCAATGCTGTCACCAGGACAGATGCACACCCTATTCCAAGGGCAGATGAGCTCATAGACAAACTAGCTTCTGCAAAGTTTTTGAGCACATTTGACTTGACAGCTGGCTATTGGCAAATCAGGTTAGCTGAGGAGTCTAAGGCCAAAACAGCATTCTCAACCCCAGGTGGGCATTATCAGTTTGTGGTGATGCCCTTTGGTCTGAAGAATGCACCTGCCACCTTCCAAAGGCTGGTGAACCAAGTCCTTACTGGGTTGGATGACTTTTGCGCAGCATATCTTGATGACATTGCTGTCTTTAGTTCCACCTGGGAGGATCACCTGATCCACCTGAAGAAGGCTCTTGAGGCTCTGCAAAGGGCAGGCCTCACTATCAAGGCTACTAAGTGCCAGATAGGGCAGAGTAAGGTTGTGTATTTGGGCCACCTTGTAGGTGGGGGCCAAGTTCAACCACTGGAGAGTAAGATACAGTCCATCAAGGATTGGTCCCCTCCAACCACCCAGACTCAAGTTCGAGCTTTCTTGGGCTTGACTGGGTATTACAGGAAGTTTGTTAAGAACTATGGGTCCATTGTGACTCCTCTTAATGATCTGACATCCAAGAAGATGCCCAAAAAGGTTCAGTGGACAGTAAGCTGTCAAAAGGCATTTGATGACCTGAAGGAGGCCATGTGCTCTGCACCTATCCTGAAAAGTCCTGACTACTCCAAAGAGTTTATTGTCCAAACAGATGCTTCTGAGTTGGGTGTGGGAGCTGTGCTGTCACAACTTAATGTAGATGGTCAAGACCAACCCATTGCTTTTATTAGCAGAAGGTTGACCCCCAGAGAGAAGAATTGGTCAGCTATTGAGAGGGAGGCCTTTGCTGTGGTGTGGGCCCTGAAGAAGCTGAGGCCATACTTGTTTGGCACTCACTTCAAGATTCAGACCGACCATAAGCCCCTCTTGTGGCTAAATCAGATGAAGGGTGAAAACCCCAAACTGCTTAGGTGGTCCATTTCCCTACAGGGGATGGACTTTACAGTGGAGCACCGGCCAGGTACTGACCATGGGAATGCAGATGGTCTCTCCAGGTACTTCCACTTAGGACATGAAGACGAGACTGGTCAAGGCTAGTTTAATGTCCCAGCGTTTGGGGGGGGGGTTGTGTAGGAGAGTAGGGTCTGCTATCCTATGGTCACCCCAAATTTTTGCTTTTTGCTTCACTGGTTTTTGACATATTGAGGCTGTGGGCCTGCCAATCAGACCCCCAGCCTGCTGTTCTCTCTACTAAATTAAAACTATGCACCCTAGGTGCATAACCAATTGGAAGTGGATCACCCTGTCAGCCCCTGTACCAGTGTACACTAGGTACCCAGGGCATTGGTGTACCCAAGGCCTGCCAGGGGCTGCAGCATGTATTATGCCACCCCAGGCTTGCCCTAACAATCTGACACAACTGGCTGATCACTCAGCTGGGGTAAGTTGGTGTAATCACCTCTTACTTAGGTGTAGTATACCTATACCTAACCCTAAATGGGACACCTGGTAACCTATAAGTCACTCCTATGGCAGGCCTTAACAATCCTGAAGGCAGAGTGCTTGGTTCCATGTGAGATGGTGCTCTGGCATGAGCTGAGCCTGTCTGCAGTGGTCGGAACAACTTCCTTCTACTGTTTCCAGATATCGTCATACCATATACTCTTAAGTGCATTATGAACCTCGCGGTTAAATGCTATCTTTGGTTTGGCTTTATCAAAACATGTCGAGTAAGGTGTCATACGAATTGGAATACTAACCCCTCGCCAATTCTGGCGACGGGGTTAGCATTCCACCCTTCTAGAGGGACACGACATGTACAGTACCTGAAACCCGGGTAAAATCAGACATAGCCTCAGCTCCACAAAATGGATGCTGCCACCACAGACACAAGTCTGCCCTCCTGCTGCTGGGAGTCCTTCCAGCTTGGGAGGTGTGGACAAAGGGTTTCCTGCCAGGGGAGGTGCGTGCACCACCCCAGACAGGATTTTGTGTATTGGTCAGGTAGGGCTTGAAAGAAACCAGACATGCCTGTGGCTCACAAGGAGCCTCGGTGCATATGCCAGTTCAAACCGGTCCTGGGGCACACCAGTCCCGGGCCTGGGGCGAGCTGGACAAAGGATTGGGGGTGTAACCACCCCCCTTCCTGGTCCCACCCATAGGGAGGGACCTAGCAGGTAGTCCGGCCCCTAGAATCCGAATAAAGGTAGGAGCTGTGTCCTAAGACTTCAGACATCCTGGAATCAACTTGAAACTAAGAAGAAGACGGGAACTTCGACATTCTGCTGCACAGAAGACTGAAGAAAATCTCCCCTGTGGTCAGGGAGTGACCACCTTGCTAACGCAAGCACCATCCAGCGAATCACCGTCTGCTTTGCCGCCGCCTCCCGCCGGAGCCCGAGCCCAGAGACTGACAAGACCTGGACCTCCAGACCTCTCACCGCCCGATCCACAGTCCCTGAAAGGAAGAGACCCGTGGAGGCACCGAGACACGTGGAGCCAGCCATCTTGGAACGACTACGACAAGCTGACAAGTGCAACAACCGAGGCTCCCTCCAAGTTGTGCTTTGGGTCCTGAGAAGCCCAACCCTCGAGCAGCATCTGCACCAAAGGTGAGCCCTCCAGCATCTCCACGATCTGCGTGGGGCCCTTCTGCATTTTGCCACTCGACGCGCCTAACCGGTTGCTGGCCCGCTGGCTAGTGGCCATCTTGGCGACGAAATCTACGACAAACACCGCTGGTCTGGTTGCTCCAGACTGGCCCTTGCTCCCCTCCAAAGGAGCAATCCCTCTGACCTTGCTGGTCAGAACCAACAGCTGATTTCCGAATCCTTCTACAATTGCTTTTGCCAAGGCTTGTTTGCTTCGATCAAGTCGCCGACACCGCCGACAGCGAGAGCCTGCGTGGGACAGCTCGTGAGCCGACTCCTGGACGTCGTCGACCTTCAGGGACCACGTGGCTGCGGAGACAAGCTACCCCTCATCACCTGTTTGCGCCCGACATCGCCTGGTACCCACCTGGTGCCACGCTGGTCACTGGCTAGTGACTGTGAACACTGTCCCCTCTGCTTACAGGTCTTCAACATCTCCGATCCACTCTTGGATCCACTGCATCTCTTCCCGACCGACCGCCTGCAGCACTTTTGTCTACAGGCCCCACGGAACAGATAGAAGAAACCCGACGCACTTCGAGGCCTATGCACCCGCTTCCTGTGGGTGAGGTAAAGCTGGCACACCTGTGCCCAAGTGTAGTATTACATCTCTAGTGCCTGTGTTCCAAATCTTAAGTTCCTAGGTCATCCGGAAGATTCCTTTTGCAGTAACTTTGTACTTTTTACGCACCCATTGAAACCTATGGGAGCACGCGTGTGACTATTTGCTCTGCACACGCCACCCGTGGACCTCCTGGTCACTAACTGACGTTAGCTCCTTGTAGGCCCAGCGATTCTAGAGGCCCTAGGCCTTTTCCCTTTTCTGTTCGTGGTACTTATACCACTATTTTAGTATATGGTTCGAGTGGCCACCAGGGCCTATCCATATAAAGTGCAACTTCTGTGTATTATGTGATAATCTTGTTTGACGATTTGTGCTCCTGTGCTCATAAAGAGACTAGGGGTTACTTTGAGAAATAAATACATATATATTTTGAATATATATCTGTGTGGTGTCCTTTCATTGGTATAAAAGGGGGTTACTATTGGTAAAACAGCTTGCTTAACACGCTTCACGAGTTTAGCCTCAAAGACTGCTTAGCCTACGCTACCACTAGGGCAGCTAGTCCAAAAAGGTTGACTTACAACCACACCATAAGGGTTGCTTGGCATGGTACAAGGTGGTCACTAGAACTAGTGAACAGCATATACCAGGCCAACTTCTCACACCACTCCACTCCACACACTTCACTCCTCACACTCCACTCCACTCCACATACTCCCCTCCACACACTCCACTCCACACACTCCACTCCACACCACACACTCCACTCCACACCACACCACACACTCCTCACACTCCACTCCACTCACTCCACTCCACACACTCCACTCCACACACTCCACTCCACTCCACACACTCCACACACTCCACTCTACTCCACACACTCCACTCCATACACTCCACACACTCCACTCCACTCCACACACTCCACTCCACTCCACACACTCCACTTCGCACCCTCCACTCCACTCCACACACTGAACTCCACTTCACACACTCCACTCTACTCCACACACTCCACTCTACTCGACACAATCCACTCGACACACTCCACTCCACACACTCCACTCTACTCCACACACTCCACTCCACACACTCCACTCCACTCCACACACTCCACTCCACACACTCCACTCCACTCCATACACTCCACTCCACATACTCCACTCCACACACTCCACTCCACAAACTCCACTCCACACACTCCACTCTACTCCACACACTCCACTCCAATCAACACACTCCACTCCACCCACTTCACACACTCCATTCCACTCCACACACTCTACACACTCCACTCCACTCCACACACTCCACTCCACACACTCCACTCCACACCACTCCACACACTCCACTCCACTCCACACACTCCACTCCACACACTCCACTCCACTCCACTCCACACACTCCACTCCACACACTCCACTCCACACACTCCACTCCACACACTCCACACACTCCACCCCACTCCTCACACTCTCCACTCCACTCCTCACACACTCCACTCCACACACTCCACTCCACACACTCCACTCCACACACTCCACACACTCCACTCCACACACTCCACTCCAATCACTCCACTGCACACACTCCACTCCACTCCACTCCACACACTCCACTCCACACACTCCACTCCACACACTTGACTCCACTCCACACACACCACTCCACACACTCCACTCCACACATTCTACTCCACTCCACACACTCCACAGACTCCACTCCAGTCCACACACTCCACACACTCCACTCCACTCCACACACTCCACTCCTCACACTCCACTCCACTCCACACACTCCACTCCACACACCCTACTCCACTCCACACACTCCACTCCACACACTCCACTCCACACACTCCTTTCCACACACTCCACTCCACACACTCCACTCAACTCTCTCCACTCCACTCACTCCACACACTCCACTCACTCCACTCCACACACTCCACTCCACATACTCCACTCCACACACTCCACTCCACACACTCTACTCCACACACTCCACTCCACACACTCCACACCACTCCACACACTCAACTCAACTCACTCCACTCACGCCACACACTCCACTCACTCCACTCCACACACTCCACTCTGCACACTCCACTCCTCTCAACACACTCCACTTGACACACTCCACTCCCCACACTCTACTCCACTCCACTCCACACACTCCACTCAACTCACTCCACTCCACTCACTACACACACTCCACTCACTCCACTCCACTCACTCCACTCCACACACTCCACACACTCCACTCCACACACTCTACTCCACATCACACACTCCACTCCACACCACACCAGACACTCCACACACTCCACACACTCCACTCCAAACACTCCACTACACTCCACACACGCCACTCCACACACTTCACTCCACTCCACACACTTCAAACAATCCACTCCACAAACTCCACTCCACACACTCCACACACTCCACTCCACACACTACTCCACACACTCCACACACTCCACTCCACACTATCCACTCCACACACTCCACTCCACTCCACACACTCCACACACTCCACTCCACACACTCCACTCCTCACACTCTCCACTCCACTCCTCACACACTCCACTCTACTCCGCACACTCCACTCCACTCCACACACTCCACTCCACTCACTCCACACACTCCACTCCACTCCTCACTCTCTCCACTCCACTCCACAAACACTCCACTCCACTCCACACACTCCACTCCACACACTCCAATCCACACACTCCAATCCACACACTCCAATCCACACACTCCACTCCACACCCTCCACTCCACTCCACTCCACTCACTCCATTCTACACACTCCACACACTCCACTCTACACACTCCAATCCACACACTCCAATTCACACACTCCACACCCTCCACTCCCCACACTCCACTCCACACACTCCACTCTACTCCACACACTCCACTCTACTCGACACAATCCACTCCACACACTCCACTCCATTCACTCCACTTCACACACTGAACTCCACTCCACACACTCCACTCCACACACTCTACACGCTCAACTCCACTCCACACACTCCACTCCACATACTCCACTCCACACACTCCACTCCACACACTCCACTCCACACCACACACTCCACTCCACACCACACACTCCTCACACTCCACTCCACTCACTCCACTCCACACACTCCACTCCATACACTCTACTCCACTCCACACACTCCACACACTCCACTCTACTCCACACACTCCACTCCACACACTCCACACACTCCACTCCACTCCACACACTCCACTCTACTCCACACACTCCACTCCGCACACTCCACTCCACTCCACACACTGAACTCCACTTCACACACTCCACTCTACTCCACACACTCCACTCTACTCGACACAATCCACTCGACACAATCCACTCGACACACTCCACTCCACACACTCCACTCCACTCCACACACTCCACTCTACACACTCCACTCCACTCTACTCCACACACTCCACTCCACACACTCCACTCCACACACTCCACTCCACACACTCCACTCCACTCCACTCCACATACTCCACTCCACTCCCCACACTCCACTCCACACACTCCACTCCACACACTCCACTCCACACACTCCACTCCAATACACACATTCCACTCCACTCCACTCTACTCTACACACTCCACTCCACACACTCAACACACTCCACCCCACTCCTCACACTCTCCACTCCACTCCTCACACACTCCACTCCACTCCACACACTCCACTCCACACACTCCACTCCACACACTCCACTCCACACACTCCACACACTCCACTCCACACACTCCACTCCAATCACTCCACTGCACACACTCCACTCCACTCCACTCCACACACTCTACTCCACTCCACACACTCCTTTCCACACACTCCACTCCACTCCACACACTCCACTCCACACCACCGACTCAACTCTCTCCACTCCACTCACTCCACACACTCCACTTACTCCACTCCACACACTCCACTCCACATACACCACTCCACACACTCCACACATTCTACTCCACACACTCCACTCCACACACTCCACACCACTCCACACACTCAACTCAACTCACTCCACTCACTCCACACACTCCACTCACTTCACTCCACACACTCCACTCTACACACTCCACTCCACTCAACACAATCCACTAGACACACTCCACTCCACACACTCTACTCCACTCCACTCCACACACTTCACTCAACTCACTCCCCTCAACTCACTCCACACACTCCACTCACTCCACTCCACTCACTCCACTCCACATGCTCCACTCCACACACTCCACTCCATACACTCCACTCCACACACTCCACTCCACACACTCCATACCACTCCACACACTCAACTCAACTCACTCCACTCACTCCACACACTCCACTCACTCCACTCCACACACTCCACTCCACTCCATACACTCCACACAATCCACTCCACACACTCCACTCCACACACTCCACTCCACACACTCCACTCCACTCCACTCTACTCCACACACTCCACTCCACACACTCCACACACTCCACTCCACTCCACACACTCCACTCCACTCCACACACTCCACTCTGCACACTCCACTCCACTCCATACACTGAACTCCACTTCACACACTCCACTCTACTCCACACATTCCACTTTACTCGACACAATCCACTCGACACACTCCTCTCCACACACTCCACTCCACTCCACACACTCCACTCCACACACTCCACTCCACTCTACTCCACACACTCCACTCCACATACTCCACTCCACACACTCCACTCCACTCCACACACTCCACTTCACACACTCCACTCCACATACTCCACTCCACTCCACTCCACTCCACTCCAAACACTCCACTCCACACACCCTACTCCACTCCACACACTCCACTTCACACACTCCACTCCACACACTCCTTTCCACACACTCCACTCCACACACTCCACTCAACTCTCTCCACTCCACTCACTCCACACACTCCACTCACTCCACTCCACTCCACACACTCCACTCCACATACTCCACTCCACACACTCCACTCCACACACTCTACTCTACACACTCCACTCCACACACTCCACACCACTCCACACACTCAACTCAACTCACTCCACTCACGCCACACACTCCACTCACTCCACTCCACACACTCCACTCTACACACTCCACTCAACACACTCCATTTGACACACTCCACTCCCCACACTCTACTCCACTCCACTCCACACACTCCACTCAACTCACTCCACTCCACTCACTCCACACACTCCACTCACTCCACTCCACTCACTCCACTCCACACACTCCACTCCACACACTCTACTCCACACCACACACTCCACTCCACACCACACCAGACACTCCACACACTCTACACACTCCACTCCAAACACTCCACTACACTCCACAAACCGCCACTCCACACACTCCACTCCACTCCACACACTCCACTCCACACACTCCACTCCACACACTCCACTCCACACACTCCACACACTCCACTCCACACACTCCACTCTAATCACTCCACTGCACACACTCCACTCCACTCCACACACTCTACTCCACTCCACACACTCCTTTCCACACACTCCACTCCACTCCACACACTCCACTCCATACCACCCACTCAACTCTCTCCACTCCACTCACTCCACACACTCCACTTACTCCACTCCACACACTCCACTCCACATACACCACTCCACACACTCCACACACTCTACTCCACACACTCCACTCCACACACTCCACACCACTCCACACACTCAACTCAACTCACTCCACTCACTCCACACACTCCACTCACTCCACTCCACACACTCCACTCTACACACTCCACTCCACTCAACACAATCCACTAGACACACTCCACTCCACACACTCTACTCCACTCCACTCCACACACTCCACTCAACTCACTCCCCTCAACTCACTCCACACACTCCACTCACTCCACTCCACTCACTCCACTCCACATGCTCCACTCCACACACTCCACTCCATACACTCCACTCCACACACTCCACTCCACACACTCCACACCACTCCACACACTCAACTCAACTCACTCCACTCACTCCACACACTCCACTCACTCCACTCCACACACTCCACTCCACTCCATACACTCCACATAATCCACTCCACACACTCCACTCCACACACTCCACTCCACACACTCCACTCCACTCCACTCTACTCCACACACTCCACTCCACACACTCCACACACTCCACTCCACACACTCCACTCCACTCCACACACTCCACTCTGCACACTCCACTCCACTCCACACACTGAACTCCACTTCACACACTCCACTCACTCCACACATTCCACTCTACTCGACACAATCCACTCGACACACTCCACTCCACACACTCTACTCCACACCACACACTCCACTCCACACCACACCAGACACTCCACACACTCCACACACTCCACTCCAAACACTCCACTACACTCCACAAACCGCCACTCCACACACTTCACTCCACTCCACACACTCCACTCCAATCAACACACTCCACTCCAATGAACACACTCCATTCCACTCCACACACTCCACTCCACACACTCTACACACTCCACTCCACTCCACACACTCCACTTCACACACTCCACTCCACTCCACACACTCCACTCCACATACTCCACTCCACACACTCCACTCCACACACTCCACTCCACACACTCCACTGTACTCCACACACTCCACTCCAATCAACACACTCCACTCCACCCACTTCACAATTTCCACTCCACTCCACACACTCTACACACTCCACTCCACTCCACACACTCCACTCCACACACTCCACTCCACACCACTCCACACACTCCACTCCACTCCACACACTCTACTCCACACACTCCACTCCACACACTCCACTCCACTCCACACACTCCACTCCACTCCACACACTCCACTCCACTCCACACACTCCACTCCACACACTCCACTCCACACACTCCACTCCACACACTCCACTCCAATACACACATTCCACTCCACTCCACTCTACTCCACACACTCCACTCCACACACTCCACACACTCCACCCCACTCCTCACACTCTCCACTCCAGTCCTCACACACTCCACTCCACTCCACACACTCCACTCCACACACTCCACTCCACACACTCCACTCCACACACTCCACACACTCCACACACTCCACTCCACACACTCCACTCCAATCACTCCACTGCACACACTCCACTCCACTCCACTCCACTCCACACACTCCACTCCACACACTCCACTCACAACACTCGACTCTACTCCACACAGACCACTCCACACACTCCACTCCACACATTCTACTCCACTCCACACACTCCACTCCACAGACTCCACTCCCAGTCCACACACTCCACACACTCCCACCCACTCCACATAATCCACTCCTCACACTCCACTCCACTCTACACACTCTACTCCACACACTCCACTCCACTCCACTCCACACACTCCACTCCACATACTCCTCCCACACACTCCACTCCACTCCACACACTCCACTCCACACACTCCACTCCACTCTACTCCACACACTCCACTCCACATACTCCACTCCACACACTCCACTCCACTCCACACACTCCACTTCACACACTCCACTCCACATACTCCACTCCACTCCACTCTTCTCCAAACACTCCACTCCACACACCCTACTCCACTCCACACACTCCACTTCACACACTCCACTCCACACACTCCTTTCCACACACTCCACTCCACTCAACACAATCCACTAGACACACTCCACTCACACACTCTACTCCACTCCACTCCACACACTCACTCAACTCACTCCCCTCCACACACTCCACTCAACACACTCCACTCCACTCCACACACTCTACTCCACTCCACTCCACACACTCCACTCAACAACTCCCCTCCACACACTCCACTCAACACACTCCACTCCACACCACACACTCCACCGACTCAACTCTCTCCACTCCACTCACTTCCACACACTCCACTTACTCCACTCCACACACTCCACTCCACATACACCACTCCACACACTCCACACATTCTACTCCACACACTCCACTCCACACACTCCACACCACTCCACACACTCAACTCAACTCACTCCACTCACTCCACACCACTCCACACACTCCACTCCACTCCACACACTCCACTCCACACACTCCACTCCACTCCACTCCACACACTCCACTCCACTCCACACACTCCACTCCACACACTCCACTCCACACACTCCACTCCACACACTCCACTCCAATACACACATTCCACTCCATTCCACTCCACACACTCCACTCCACTCACTCCACACACTCCACTCCACTCCTCACTCTCTCCACTCCACTCCGCAAACACTCCACTCCACTCCACACACTCCACTCCACACACTCCAATCCACACACTCCAATCCACACACTCCAATCCACACACTCCACTCCACACCCTCCACTCCACTCCACTCCACTCACTCCATTCTACACACTCCACACACTCCACTCTACACACTCCAATCCACACACTCCAATTCACACACTCCACACCCTCCACTCCACACACTCCACTCCACACACTCCACTCTACTCCACACACTCCACTCTACTCGACACAATCCACTCCACACACTCCACTCCATTCACTCCACTCCACACACTGAACTCCACTCCACACACTCCACTCCACACACTCTACACCTCAACTCCACTCCACACACTCCACTCCACATACTCCACTCCACACACTCCACTCCACACACTCCACTCCACACCACACACTCCACTCCACACCACACACTCCTCACACTCCACTCCACTCACTCCACTCCACACACTCCACTCCATACACTCCACTCCACTCTACTCCACACACTCCACTCCACACACTCCACTCCACACACTCCACTCCACACACTCCACTCCACTCCACTCCACATACTCCACTCCACTCCCCACACTCCACTCCCCACACTCCACTCCACACACTCCACTCCACACACTCCACTCCACACACTCCACTCCAATACACACATTCCACTCCACTCCACTCTACTCTACACACTCCACTCCACACACTCAACACACTCCACCCCACTCCTCACACTCTCCACTCCACTCCTCACACACTCCACTCCACTCCACACACTCCACTCCACACACTCCACTCCACACACTCCACTCCACACACTCCACTCCACACACTCCACACACTCCACTCCACACACTCCACTCCAATCACTCCACTGCACACACTCCACTCCACTCCACTCCACACACTCTACTCCACTCCACACACTCCTTCCACACACTCCACTCCACTCCACACACTCCACTCCACACCACCGACTCAACTCTCTCCACTCCACTCACTCCACACACTCCACTTACTCCACTCCACACACTCCACTCCACATACACCACTCCACACACTCCACACATTCTACTCCACACACTCCACTCCACACACTCCACACCACTCCACACACTCAACTCAACTCACTCCACTCACTCCACCTCTCCACTCACTCCACTCCACACACTCCACTCTACACACTCCACTCTACTCAACAATCCACTAGACACACTCCACTCCACACACTCTACTCCACTCCACTCCACACACTTCACTCAACTCACTCCCCTCAACTCACTCCACACACTCCACTCACTCCACTCCACTCACTCCACTCCACATGCTCCACTCCACACACTCCACTCCATACACTCCACTCCACACACTCCACTCCACACACTCCACACCACTCCACACACTCAACTCAACTCACTCCACTCACTCCACACACTCCACTCACTCCACTCCACACACTCTACTCCACTCCATACACTCCACCACAATCCACTCCACACACTCCACTCCACACACTCCACTCCACACACTCTACTCCACTCCACTCTACTCCACACACTCCACTCACACACTCCACTCCACACCACTCCACACACTCCACTCCACTCCACACACTCTACTCCACACACTCCACTCCACACACTCCACTCCACTCCACACACTCCACTCCACTCCACACACTCCACTCTGCACACTCCACTCCACTCACTGAACTCCACTTCACACACTCCACTCTACTCCACACATTCCACTTTACTCGACACAATCCACTCGACACCTCCTCTCCACACACTCCACTCCACTCCACACACTCCACTCCACACACTCCACTCCACTCTACTCCACACACTCCACTCCACATACTCCACTCCACACACTCCACTCCACTCCACACACTCCACTTCACACACTCCACTCCACACACTCCACTCCACATACTCCACTCCACTCCACTCCACACACTCCACTCCACACACCCTACTCCACTCCACACACCTCCACTTCACACACTCCACTCCACACACTCCTTTCCACACACTCCACTCCACACTCCACTCCACTCAACTCTCTCCACTCCACTCACTCCACACACTCCACTCACTCCACTCCACTCCACACACTCCACTCCACATACTCCACTCCACACACTCCACTCCACACACTCTACTCTACACACTCCACTCCACACACTCCACACCACTCCACTCACTCAACTCAACTCACTCCACTCATGCCACACACTCCACTCACTCCACTCCACACACTCCACTCTACACACTCCACTCCTCTCAACACACTCCATTTGACACACTCCACTCCCCACACTCTACTCCACTCCACTCCACACACTCCACTCAACTCACTCCACTCCACTCACTCCACACACTCCACTCACTCCACTCCACTCACTCCACTCCACACACTCCACTCCACACACTCTACTCCACACCACACACTCCACTCCACTCACTCCACACACTCCACTCACTCCACTCCACTCACTCCACTCCACATACTCCACTCCACACACTCCACTCCACACACTCTACTCTACACACTCCACTCCACACACTCCACACCACTCCACTCACTCAACTCAACTCACTCCACTCATGCCACACACTCCACTCACTCCACTCCACACACTCCACTCTACACACTCCACTCCTCTCAACACACTCCATTTGACACACTCCACTCCCCACACTCTACTCCACTCCACTCCACACACTCCACTCAACTCACTCCACTCCAACTCACTCCACACACTCCACTCACTCCACTCCACTCACTCCACTCCACACACTCCACTCCACACACTCTACTCCACACCACACACTCCACTCCACACCACACCAGACACTCCACACACTCCACACACTCCACTCCAAACACTCCACTTCACTCCACAAACCGCCACTTCACACACTCCACTCCACTCCACACACTCCACTCCACACACTCCACTCCACACACTCCACTCCACACACTCCACTCCACACACTCCACACACTCCACTCCACATACTCCACTCCACACACTCCCACTCCACTCCACACACTCCACTTCACACACTCCACTCCACACACTCCACTCCACATACTCCACTCCACTCCACACACTCCACTCCACACACCCTACTCCCTCCACACACTCCACTTCACACACTCCCACTCCACACACTCCTTTCCACACACTCCACTCCACACACTCCACTCAACTCTCTCCACTCCACTCACTCCACACACTCCACTCACTCCACTCCACTCCACACACTCCACTCCACATACTCCACTCCACACACTCCACTCCACACACTCTACTCTACACACTCCACTCCACACACTCCCACACCACTCCACACACTCAACTCAACTCACTCCACTCACCCACACACTCCACTCACTCCACACCACACACTCCACTCTACACACTCCCCTCCTCTCAACACACTCCACTTGACACACTCCACTCCCCACACTCTACTCCACTCCACTCCACACACTCCACTCAACTCACTCCACTCCACTCACTCCACACACTCCACTCACTCCACTCCACTCACTCCACTCCACACACTCCACTCCACACACTCTACTCCACACCACACACTCCACTCCACACCACACCAGACACTCCACACACTCCACACACTCCACTCCAAACACTCCACTATACTCCACAAACCGCCACTCCACACACTTCACTCCACTCCACACACTCCACTCCAATCAACACACTCCACTCCAATCAACACACTCCATTCCACTCCACACACTCCACTCCACACACTCTACACACTCCACTCCACTCACACACTCCACTCCACACACTCTACACACTCCACTCCACTACACACACTCCACTTCACACACTCCACTCCACTCCACACACTCCACTCCACATACTCCACTCCACACACTCCACTCCACACACTCCACTCCACACACTCCACTGTACTCCACACACTCCACTCCAATCAACACACTCCACTCCACCCACTTCACAATTTCCACTCCACTCCACACACTCTACACACTCCACTCCACTCCACACACTCCACTCCACACACTCCACTCCACACACTCCACTCCACACCACTCCACACACTCCACTCCACTCCACACACTCTACTCCACACACTCCACTCCACACACTCCACTCCACACACTCCACTCCATTCCACACACTCCACTCCACTCCACACACTCCACTCCACACACTCCACTCCACACACTCCACTCCAATACACACATTCCACTCCACTCCACTCTACTCCACACACTCCACTCCACACACTCCACCCCACTCCTCACACTCTCCACTCCAGTCCTCACACACTCCACTCCACTCCACACACTCCACTCCACACACTCCACTCCACACACTCCACTCCACACACTCCACACACTCCACTCCACACACTCCACTCCAATCACTCCACTGCACACACTCCACTCCACTCCACTCCACTCCACACACTCCACTCCACACACTCCACTCCACACACTCGACTCTACTCCACACACACCACTCCACACACTCCACTCCACACATTCTACTCCACTCCACACACTCCACTCCACAGACTCCACTCCAGTCCACACACTCCACACACTCCACTCCACTCCACATACTCCACTCCTCACACTCCACTCCACTCTACACACTCTACTCCACACACTCCACTCCACTCCACTCCACACACTCCACTCCACTCCACACACTCCACTCCACATACTCCACTCCACACACTCCACTCAACACACTCCACTCCACACCACACACTCCACTCCACACCACACCACACACTCCTCACACTCCACTCCACTCACTCCACTCAACACACTCCACTCCACACACTCCACTCCACTCCACACACTCCACACACTCCACTCTACTCCACACACTCCACTCCACATACTCCACACACTCCACTCCACTCCACACACTCCACTCCACTCCACACACTCCACTCCGCACACTCCACCCCACTCCACACACTGAACTCCACTTCACACACTCCACTCTACTCCACACACTCCACTCTACTCGACACAATCCACTCGACACACTCCACTCCACACACTCCACTCCACTCCACACACTCCACTCCACACACTCCACTCCACTCTACTCCACACACTCCACTCTACACACTCCACTCCACACAGTCCACTCCACTCCACACACTCCACTTCACACACTCCACTCCACTCCACACACTCCACTCCACATACTCCACTCCACACACTCCACTCCACACACTCCACTCCACACACTCCACTCTACTCCACACACTCCACTCCAATCAACACACTCCACTCCACCCACTTCACACACTCCACACACTCTACACACTCCACTCTACTCCAAACACTCTACTCCACACACTCCACTCCACACCACTCCACACACTCCACTCCACTCCACACACTCCACTCCACACACTCCACTCCACTCCACTCCACACACTCCACTCCACTCCACACACTCTACTCCACACACTCCACTCCACACACTCCACTCCACACACTCCACTCCAATACACACATTCCACTCCACTCCACTCTACTCTACACACTCCACTCCACACACTCCACACACTCCACCCCACTCCTCACACTCTCCACTCCACTCCTCACACACTCCACTCCACTCCACACACTCCACTCCGCACACTCCACTCCACACACTCCACTCCACACACTCTACTCCACACACTCCACACACTCCACTCCAATCACTCCACTGCACACACTCCACTCCACTCCACACACTCCACTCCACACACTCCACTCCACACACTCTACTCCACACCACACACTCCACTCCACACCACACCAGACACTCCACACACTCCACACACTCCACTCCAAACACTCCACTACACTCCACAAACCGCCACTCCACACACTCCACTCCACTCCACACACTCCACTCCACACACTCCACTCCACACACTCCACTCCACACACTCCACACACTCCACTCCACACACTCCACTCTAATCACTCCACTGCACACACTCCACTCCACTCCACACACTCTACTCCACTCCACACACTCCTTTCCACACACTCCACTCCACACACTCCACTCAACTCTCTCCACTCCACTCACTCCACACACTCCACTCACTCCACTCCACTCCACACACTCCACTCCACATACTCCACTCCACACACTCCACTCCACACACTCTACTCTACACACTCCACTCCACACACTCCACACCACTCCACTCACTCAACTCAACTCACTCCACTCATGCCACACACTCCACTCACTCCACTCCACACACTCCACTCTACACACTCCACTCCTCTCAACACACTCCATTTGACACACTCCACTCCCCACACTCTACTCCACTCCACTCCACACACTCCACTCAACTCACTCCACTCCACTCACTCCACACACTCCACTCACTCCACTCCACTCACTCCACTCCACACACTCCACTCCACACACTCTACTCCACACCACACACTCCACTCCACTCACTCCACACACTCCACTCACTCCACTCCACTCACTCCACTCCACATACTCCACTCCACACACTCCACTCCACACACTCTACTCTACACACTCCACTCCACACACTCCACACCACTCCACTCACTCAACTCAACTCACTCCACTCATGCCACACACTCCACTCACTCCACTCCACACACTCCACTCTACACACTCCACTCCTCTCAACACACTCCATTTGACACACTCCACTCCCCACACTCTACTCCACTCCACTCCACACACTCCACTCAACTCACTCCACTCCACTCACTCCACACACTCCACTCACTCCACTCCACTCACTCCACTCCACACACTCCACTCCACACACTCTACTCCACACCACACACTCCACTCCACACCACACCAGACACTCCACACACTCCACACACTCCACTCCAAACACTCCACTTCACTCCACAAACCGCCACTTCACACACTCCACTCCACTCCACACACTCCACTCCACACACTCCACTCCACACACTCCACTCCACACACTCCACTCCACACACTCCACACACTCCACTCCACATACTCCACTCCACACACTCCACTCCACTCCACACACTCCACTTCACACACTCCACTCCACACACTCCACTCCACATACTCCACTCCACTCCACACACTCCACTCCACACACCCTACTCCACTCCACACACTCCACTTCACACACTCCACTCCACACACTCCTTTCCACACACTCCACTCCACACACTCCACTCAACTCTCTCCACTCCACTCACTCCACACACTCCACTCACTCCACTCCACTCCACACACTCCACTCCACATACTCCACTCCACACACTCCACTCCACACACTCTACTCTACACACTCCACTCCACACACTCCACACCACTCCACACACTCAACTCAACTCACTCCACTCACGCCACACACTCCACTCACTCCACTCCACACACTCCACTCTACACACTCCCCTCCTCTCAACACACTCCACTTGACACACTCCACTCCCCACACTCTACTCCACTCCACTCCACACACTCCACTCAACTCACTCCACTCCACTCACTCCACACACTCCACTCACTCCACTCCACTCACTCCACTCCACACACTCCACTCCACACACTCTACTCCACACCACACACTCCACTCCACACCACACCAGACACTCCACACACTCCACACACTCCACTCCAAACACTCCACTATACTCCACAAACCGCCACTCCACACACTTCACTCCACTCCACACACTCCACTCCAATCAACACACTCCACTCCAATCAACACACTCCATTCCACTCCACACACTCCACTCCACACACTCTACACACTCCACTCCACTCACACACTCCACTCCACACACTCTACACACTCCACTCCACTACACACACTCCACTTCACACACTCCACTCCACTCCACACACTCCACTCCACATACTCCACTCCACACACTCCACTCCACACACTCCACTCCACACACTCCACTGTACTCCACACACTCCACTCCAATCAACACACTCCACTCCACCCACTTCACAATTTCCACTCCACTCCACACACTCTACACACTCCACTCCACTCCACACACTCCACTCCACACACTCCACTCCACACACTCCACTCCACACCACTCCACACACTCCACTCCACTCCACACACTCTACTCCACACACTCCACTCCACACACTCCACTCCACACACTCCACTCCATTCCACACACTCCACTCCACTCCACACACTCCACTCCACACACTCCACTCCACACACTCCACTCCACACACTCCACTCCAATACACACATTCCACTCCACTCCACTCTACTCCACACACTCCACTCCACACACTCCACCCCACTCCTCACACTCTCCACTCCAGTCCTCACACACTCCACTCCACTCCACACACTCCACTCCACACACTCCACTCCACACACTCCACTCCACACACTCCACACACTCCACTCCACACACTCCACTCCAATCACTCCACTGCACACACTCCACTCCACTCCACTCCACTCCACACACTCCACTCCACACACTCCACTCCACACACTCGACTCTACTCCACACACACCACTCCACACACTCCACTCCACACATTCTACTCCACTCCACACACTCCACTCCACAGACTCCACTCCAGTCCACACACTCCACACACTCCACTCCACTCCACATACTCCACTCCTCACACTCCACTCCACTCTACACACTCTACTCCACACACTCCACTCCACTCCACTCCACACACTCCACTCCACTCCACACACTCCACTCCACATACTCCACTCCACACACTCCACTCAACACACTCCACTCCACACCACACACTCCACTCCACACCACACCACACACTCCTCACACTCCACTCCACTCACTCCACTCAACACACTCCACTCCACACACTCCACTCCACTCCACACACTCCACACACTCCACTCTACCCACACACTCCACTCCACATACTCCCACACACTCCACTCCACTCCACACACTCCACTCCACTCCACACACTCCACTCCGCACACTCCACCCCACTCCACACACTGAACTCCACTTCACACACTCCACTCTACTCCACACACTCCACTCTACTCGACACAATCCACTCGACACACTCCACTCCACACACTCCACTCCACTCCACACACTCCACTCCACACACTCCACTCCACTCTACTCCACACACTCCACTCTACACACTCCACTCCACACAGTCCACTCCACTCCACACACTCCACTTCACACACTCCACTCCACTCCACACACTCCACTCCACATACTCCACTCCACACACTCCACTCCACACACTCCACTCCACACACTCCACTCTACTCCACACACTCCACTCCAATCAACACACTCCACTCCACCCACTTCACACACTCCACACACTCTACACACTCCACTCTACTCCAAACACTCTACTCCACACACTCCACTCCACACCACTCCACACACTCCACTCCACTCCACACACTCCACTCCACACACTCCACTCCACTCCACTCCACACACTCCACTCCACTCCACACACTCTACTCCACACACTCCACTCCACACACTCCACTCCACACACTCCACTCCAATACACACATTCCACTCCACTCCACTCTACTCTACACACTCCACTCCACACACTCCACACACTCCACCCCACTCCTCACACTCTCCACTCCACTCCTCACACACTCCACTCCACTCCACAACACTCCACTCCGCACACTCCACTCCACACACTCCACTCCACACACTCTACTCCACACACTCCACACACTCCACTCCAATCACTCCACTGCACACACTCCACTCCACTCCACACACTCCACTCCACACACTCCACTCCACACACTCTACTCCACACCACACACTCCACTCCACACCACACCAGACACTCCACACACTCCACACACTCCACTCCAAACACTCCACTACACTCCACAAACCGCCACTCCACACACTCCACTCCACTCCACACACTCCACTCCACACACTCCACTCCACACACTCCACGCACACACTCCACACACTCCACTCCACACACTCCACTCTAATCACTCCACTGCACACACTCCACTCCACTCCACACACTCTACTCCACTCCACACACTTCTTTCCACACACTCCCACTCCACTCCACACACTCCACTCCATACCACCCACTCAACTCTCTCCACTCCACTCACTCCACACACTCCACTTACTCCACTCCACACACTCCACTCCACATACACCACTCCACACACTCCACACACTCTACTCCACACACTCCACTCCACACACTCCACACCACTCCACACACTCAACTCAACTCACTCCACTCACTCCACACACTCCACTCACTCCACTCCACACACTCCACTCTACACACTCCACTCCACTCAACACAATCCACTAGACACACTCCACTCCACACACTCTACTCCACTCCACTCCACACACTCCACTCAACTCACTCCCCTCAACTCACTCCACACACTCCACTCACTCCACTCCACTCACTCCACTCCACATGCTCCCACTCCACACACTCCACTCCATACACTCCACTCCACACACTCCACTCCACACACTCCACACCACTCCACACACTCAACTCAACTCACTCCACTCACTCCACACACTCCACTCACTCCACTCCACACACTCCACTCCACTCCATACACTCCACATAATCCACTCCACACACTCCACTCCACACACTCCACTCCACACACTCCACTCCACTCCACTCTACTCCACACACTCCACTCCACACACTCCACACACTCCACTCCACACACTCCACTCCACTCCACACACTCCACTCTGCACACTCCACTCCACTCCACACACTGAACTCCACTTCACACACTCCACTCACTCCACACATTCCACTCTACTCGACACAATCCACTCGACACACTCCACTCCACACACTCTACTCCACACCACACACTCCACTCCACACCACACCAGACACTCCACACACTCCACACACTCCACTCCAAACACTCCACTACACTCCACAAACCGCCACTCCACACACTTCACTCCACTCCACACACTCCACTCCAATCAACACAATCCACTCCAATGAACACACTCCATTCCACTCCACACACTCCACTCCACACACTCTACACACTCCACTCCACTCCACACACTCACTTCACACACTCCACTCCACTCCACACACTCCACTCCACATACTCCACTCCACACACTCCACTCCACACACTCCACTCCACACACTCCACTGTACTCCACACACTCCACTCCAATCAACACACTCCACTCCACCCACTTCACAATTTCCACTCCACTCCACACACTCTACACACTCCACTCCACTCCCACACACTCCACTCCACACACTCCACTCCACACCACTCCACACACTCCACTCCACTCCACACACTCTACTCCACACACTCCACTCACACACTCCACTCCACTCCACACACTCCACTCCACTCCACACACTCCACTCCACTCCACACACTCCACTCCACACACTCCACTCCACACACTCCACTCCACACACTCCACTCCAATACACACATTCCACTCCACTCCACTCTACTCCACACACTCCACTCCACACACTCCACACACTCCACCCCACTCCTCACACTCTCCACTCCAGTCCTCACACACTCCACTCCACTCCACACACTCCACTCCACACACTCCACTCCACACACTCCACTCCACACACTCCACACACTCCACACACTCCACTCCACACACTCCACTCCAATCACTCCACTGCACACACTCCCACTCCACTCCACTCCACTCCACACACTCCACTCCACACACTCCACTCCACACACTCGACTCTACTCCACACAGACCACTCCACACACTCCACTCCACACATTCTACTCCACTCCACACACTCCACTCCACAGACTCCACGCCAGTCCACACACTCCACACACTCCACTCCACTCACATAATCCACTCCTCACACTCCACTCCACTCTACACACTCTACTCCACACACTCCACTCCACTCCACTCCACACACTCCACTCCACATACTCCTCTCCACACACTCCACTCCACTCCACACACTCCACTCCACACACTCCACTCCACTCTACTCCACACACTCCACTCCACATACTCCACTCCACACACTCCACTCCACTCCACACACTCCACTTCACACACTCCACTCCACATACTCCACTCCACTCCACTCTTCTCCAAACACTCCACTCCACACACCCTACTCCACTCCACACACTCCACTTCACACACTCCACTCCACACACTCCTTTCCACACACTCCACTCCACTCAACACAATCCACTAGACACACTCCACTCCACACACTCTACTCCACTCCACTCCACACACTCCACTCAACTCACTCCCCTCCACACACTCCACTCAACACACTCCACTCCACTCCACACACTCTACTCCACTCCACTCCACACACTCCACTCAACATACTCCCCTCCACACACTCCACTCAACACACTCCACTCCACACCACACACTCCACCGACTCAACTCTCTCCACTCCACTCACTCCACACACTCCACTTACTCCACTCCACACACTCCACTCCACATACACCACTCCACACACTCCACACATTCTACTCCACACACTCCACTCCACACACTCCACACCACTCCACACACTCAACTCAACTCACTCCACTCACTCCACACCACTCCACACACTCCACTCCACTCCACACACTCCACTCCACACACTCCACTCCACTCCACTCCACACACTCCACTCCACTCCACACACTCCACTCCACACACTCCACTCCACACACTCCACTCCACACACTCCACTCCAATACACACATTCCACTCCATTCCACTCCACACACTCCACTCCACTCACTCCACACACTCCACTCCACTCCTCACTCTCTCCACTCCACTCCGCAAACACTCCACTCCACTCCACACACTCCACTCCACACACTCCAATCCACACACTCCAATCCACACACTCCAATCCACACACTCCACTCCACACCCTCCACTCCACTCCACTCCACTCACTCCATTCTACACACTCCACACACTCCACTCTACACACTCCAATCCACACACTCCAATTCACACACTCCACACCCTCCACTCCACACACTCCACTCCACACACTCCACTCTACTCCACACACTCCACTCTACTCGACACAATCCACTCCACACACTCCACTCCATTCACTCCACTCCACACACTGAACTCCACTCCACACACTCCACTCCACACACTCTACACGCTCAACTCCACTCCACACACTCCACTCCACATACTCCACTCCACACACTCCACTCCACACACTCCACTCCACACCACACACTCCACTCCACACCACACACTCCTCACACTCCACTCCACTCACTCCACTCCACACACTCCACTCCATACACTCCACTCCACTCTACTCCACACACTCCACTCCACACACTCCACTCCACACACTCCACTCCACACACTCCACTCCACTCCACTCCACATACTCCACTCCACTCCCCACACTCCACTCCCCACACTCCACTCCACACACTCCACTCCACACACTCCACTCCACACACTCCACTCCAATACACACATTCCACTCCACTCCACTCTACTCTACACACTCCACTCCACACACTCAACACACTCCACCCCACTCCTCACACTCTCCACTCCACTCCTCACACACTCCACTCCACTCCACACACTCCACTCCACACACTCCACTCCACACACTCCACTCCACACACTCCACTCCACACACGCCACACACTCCACTCCACACACTCCACTCCAATCACTCCACTGCACACACTCCACTCCACTCCACTCCACACACTCTACTCCCTCCACACACTCCTTTCCACACACTCCACTCCACTCCACACACTCCACTCCACACCACCGACTCAACTCTCTCCACTCCACTCACTCCACACACTCCACTTACTCCACTCCACACACTCCACTCCACATACACCACTCCACACACTCCACACATTCTACTCCACACACTCCACTCCACACACTCCACACCACTCCACACACTCAACTCAACTCACTCCACTCACTCCACACTCTCCACTCACTCCACTCCACACACTCCACTCTACACACTCCACTCTACTCAACACAATCCACTAGACACACTCCACTCCACACACTCTACTCCACTCCACTCCACACACTTCACTCAACTCACTCCCCTCAACTCACTCCACACACTCCACTCACTCCACTCCACTCACTCCACTCCACATGCTCCACTCCACACACTCCACTCCATACACTCCACTCCACACACTCCACTCCACACACTCCACACCACTCCACACACTCAACTCAACTCACTCCACTCACTCCACACACTCCACTCACTCCACTCCACACACTCTACTCCACTCCATACACTCCACACAATCCACTCCACACACTCCACTCCACACACTCCACTCCACACACTCTACTCCACTCCACTCTACTCCACACACTCCACTCCACACACTCCACTCCACACCACTCCACACACTCCACTCCACTCCACACACTCTACTCCACACACTCCACTCCACACACTCCACTCCACTCCACACACTCCACTCCACTCCACACACTCCACTCTGCACACTCCACTCCACTCCACACACTGAACTCCACTTCACACACTCCACTCTACTCCACACATTCCACTTTACTCGACACAATCCACTCGACACACTCCTCTCCACACACTCCACTCCACTCCACACACTCCACTCCACACACTCCACTCCACTCTACTCCACACACTCCACTCCACATACTCCACTCCACACACTCCACTCCACTCCACACACTCCACTTCACACACTCCACTCCACACACTCCACTCCACATACTCCACTCCACTCCACTCCACTCCACACACTCCACTCCACACACCCTACTCCACTCCACACACTCCACTTCACACACTCCACTCCACACACTCCTTTCCACACACTCCACTCCACACACTCCACTCAACTCTCTCCACTCCACTCACTCCACTCACTCCACTCCACTCCACACACTCCACTCCACATACTCCACTCCACACACTCCACTCCACACACTCTACTCTACACACTCCACTCCACACACTCCACACCACTCCACTCACTCAACTCAACTCACTCCACTCATGCCACACACTCCACTCACTCCACTCCACACACTCCACTCTACACACTCCACTCCTCTCAACACACTCCATTTGACACACTCCACTCCCCACACTCTACTCCACTCCACTCCACACACTCCACTCAACTCACTCCACTCCACTCACTCCACACACTCCACTCACTCCACTCCACTCACTCCACTCCACACACTCCACTCCACACACTCTACTCCACACCACACACTCCACTCCACTCACTCCACACACTCCACTCACTCCACTCCACTCACTCCACTCCACATACTCCACTCCACACACTCCACTCCACACACTCTACTCTACACACTCCACTCCACACACTCCACACCACTCCACTCACTCAACTCAACTCACTCCACTCATGCCACACACTCCACTCACTCCACTCCACACACTCCACTCTACACACTCCACTCCTCTCAACACACTCCATTTGACACACTCCACTCCCCACACTCTACTCCACTCCACTCCACACACTCCACTCAACTCACTCCACTCCACTCACTCCACACACTCCACTCACTCCACTCCACTCACTCCACTCCACACACTCCACTCCACACACTCTACTCCACACCACACACTCCACTCCACACCACACCAGACACTCCACACACTCCACACACTCCACTCCAAACACTCCACTTCACTCCACAAACCGCCACTTCACACACTCCACTCCACTCCACACACTCCACTCCACACACTCCACTCCACACACTCCACTCCACACACTCCACTCCACACACTCCACACACTCCACTCCACATACTCCACTCCACACACTCCACTCCACTCCACACACTCCACTTCACACACTCCACTCCACACACTCCACTCCACATACTCCACTCCACTCCACACACTCCACTCCACACACCCTACTCCACTCCACACACTCCACTTCACACACTCCACTCCACACACTCCTTTCCACACACTCCACTCCACACACTCCACTCAACTCTCTCCACTCCACTCACTCCACACACTCCACTCACTCCACTCCACTCCACACACTCCACTCCACATACTCCACTCCACATACTCCACTCCACACACTCCACTCCACACACTCTACTCTACACACTCCACTCCACACACTCCACACCACTCCACACACTCAACTCAACTCACTCCACTCACGCCACACACTCCACTCACTCCACTCCACACACTCCACTCTACACACTCCCCTCCTCTCAACACACTCCACTTGACACACTCCACTCCCCACACTCTACTCCACTCCACTCCACACACTCCACTCAACTCACTCCACTCCACTCACTCCACACACTCCACTCACTCCACTCCACTCACTCCACTCCACACACTCCACTCCACACACTCTACTCCACACCACACACTCCACTCCACACCACACCAGACACTCCACACACTCCACACACTCCACTCCAAACACTCCACTATACTCCACAAACCGCCACTCCACACACTTCACTCCACTCCACACACTCCACTCCAATCAACACACTCCACTCCAATCAACACACTCCATTCCACTCCACACACTCCACTCCACACACTCTACACACTCCACTCCACTCACACACTCCACTCCACACACTCTACACACTCCACTCCACTACACACACTCCACTTCACACACTCCACTCCACTCCACACACTCCACTCCACATACTCCACTCCACACACTCCACTCCACACACTCCACTCCACACACTCCACTGTACTCCACACACTCCACTCCAATCAACACACTCCACTCCACCCACTTCACAATTTCCACTCCACTCCACACACTCTACACACTCCACTCCACTCCACACACTCCACTCCACACACTCCACTCCACACACTCCACTCCACACCACTCCACACACTCCACTCCACTCCACACACTCTACTCCACACACTCCACTCCACACACTCCACTCCACACACTCCACTCCATTCCACACACTCCACTCCACTCCACACACTCCACTCCACACACTCCACTCCACACACTCCACTCCACACACTCCACTCCAATACACACATTCCACTCCACTCCACTCTACTCCACACACTCCACTCCACACACTCCACCCCACTCCTCACACTCTCCACTCCAGTCCTCACACACTCCACTCCACTCCACACACTCCACTCCACACACTCCACTCCACACACTCCACTCCACACACTCCACACACTCCACTCCACACACTCTACTCCAATCACTCCACTGCACACACTCCACTCCACTCCACTCCACTCCACACACTCCACTCCACACACTCCACTCCACACACTCGACTCTACTCCACACACACCACTCCACACACTCCACTCCACACATTCTACTCCACTCCACACACTCCACTCCACAGACTCCACTCCAGTCCACACACTCCACACACTCCACTCCACTCCACATACTCCACTCCTCACACTCCACTCCACTCTACACACTCTACTCCACACACTCCACTCCACTCCACTCCACACACTCCACTCCACTCCACACACTCCACTCCACATACTCCACTCCACACACTCCACTCAACACACTCCACTCCACACCACACACTCCACTCCACACCACACCACACACTCCTCACACTCCACTCCACTCACTCCACTCAACACACTCCACTCCACACACTCCACTCCACTCCACACACTCCACACACTCCACTCTACTCCACACACTCCACTCCACATACTCCACACACTCCACTCCACTCCACACACTCCACTCCACTCCACACACTCCACTCCGCACACTCCACCCCACTCCACACACTGAACTCCACTTCACACACTCCACTCTACTCCACACACTCCACTCTACTCGACACAATCCACTCGACACACTCCACTCCACACACTCCACTCCACTCCACACACTCCACTCCACACACTCCACTCCACTCTACTCCACACACTCCACTCTACACACTCCACTCCACACAGTCCACTCCACTCCACACACTCCACTTCACACACTCCACTCCACTCCACACACTCCACTCCACATACTCCACTCCACACACTCCACTCCACACACTCCACTCCACACACTCCACTCTACTCCACACACTCCACTCCAATCAACACACTCCACTCCACCCACTTCACACACTCCACACACTCTACACACTCCACTCTACTCCAAACACTCTACTCCACACACTCCACTCCACACCACTCCACACACTCCACTCCACTCCACACACTCCACTCCACACACTCCACTCCACTCCACTCCACACACTCCACTCCACTCCACACACTCTACTCCACACACTCCACTCCACACACTCCACTCCACACACTCCACTCCAATACACACATTCCACTCCACTCCACTCTACTCTACACACTCCACTCCACACACTCCACACACTCCACCCCACTCCTCACACTCTCCACTCCACTCCTCACACACTCCACTCCACTCCACACACTCCACTCCGCACACTCCACTCCACACACTCCACTCCACACACTCTACTCCACACACTCCACACACTCCACTCCAATCACTCCACTGCACACACTCCACTCCACTCCACACACACCACTCCACACACTCCACTCCACACATTCTACTCTACTCCACACACTCCACTCCACACACTCCACTCCACTCCACACACACCACTCCACACACTCCACTCCACACATTCTACTCTACTCCACACACTCCACTCCACAGACTCCACTCCAGTCCACACACTCCACACACTCCACTCCACTCCACACACTCCACTCCTCACACTCTAATCCACTCCACACACTCCACTCCACACACCCTACTCCACTCCACACACACCACTCCACACACTCCACTCCACACACTCCTTTCCACACACTCCAGTCCACACACTCCACTCAACTCTCTCCACTCCACTCACTCCACACACTCCACTCACTCCACTCCACACACTCCACTTCAAATACTCCACTCCACACACTCCACTCCACACACTCCACACCACTCCACACACTCAACTCAACTCACTCCACTCACGCCACACACTCCACTCACTCCACTCCACACACTCCACTCTACACACTCCACTCCTCTCAACACACTCCACTCGACACACTCCACTCCCCACACTCTACTCCACTCCACTCCACACACTCCACTCAACTCACTCCACTCCACTCACTCCACACACTCCACTCACTCCACTCCACTCACTCCACTCCTGTAGGAAGGTGGATATCTGACTATGGTTACCCCCAAATTTTTGCCTAGTGTCTAGCTGGTTTTTCGACTTAGTTGGCCTGAGATCCTGCTATTCAGGATCTCAGCCTGGCTGTTCTCTCTTTAAAAATGGACTCCATGTACCCTAGGTACATACCCAATTGGTTGGATCACTGTTGGAAGGCGGACCCCGAGGAGTCGGTGAGACCACCAAGGGGGGGGCCCTCTCACTGCACGAAGTAGCCGAGCGCTGCCGAGAAGTCTCCTGAGAGATCCTTCTCCTATCCCGTACTAGCACAGTAACACCACCACACCGGACTCAAGGAGGTTGTCTCAAGACAAGCAATTCTTTATCATCAATAAAAGGTTACGAGTTCAATATTTACACGAAGGGATCGAGGGATCCACCAAAAGTCTCAATGTCTCTTTGGAAGGGTAGGGGTAGCGGGACAGTCTTTGGCAGGAATGTGGTACGAGGGTACCTGGGGCCCAGTTCTTATCCTCACGCTGGAGGACCTCCGATCTCGGAGGGGTCGAGCCGCGACGGCGTCAGCAGGGCTCTGGCGTACAGTTCGTGGAGAGCCGCGATTCAATCAGCAGGGCTCTCAAGATGGTCTCTGTTCGGCTCGAGCCGCGACGTCGTCAGCAGGGCTCCGAGGAAGGTTCCAGCGAGGTTGGGCCGCGACGGCGTCTGCAGGGCTCCGATGTTCCAGGTGGTTCAGAAAAGGGTTCACAGGAGGGAGCCGCGACGCAGTCAGCAGGGCTCGTGATGGTTCCGACAAGAGTTCTTCTCCGTAGGGTCAGCCGCGATTCAATCAGCAGGGCTCTCGACTCCGGGATACAACTGCCGAGCTGTGGTGGGGTTGCCCCAGATATAGGTCTGGAGCCCTTTGATGTCCGGACCTATGCGCCCGAGGGGGCGGAGTGGCCGGGTGGAGGCGGCCAGACGCCCAGCAGGAGAGGCGCCAGGCCCATGGGAGTTGCAGGGCGATCACACCTCGAGAGGGGAGGACAGTTGGGGGTCCCATCGATACTGTCCTCCGCCGGGGGCGATGAATGGTTCCTGTGGCACCCCCTGGCTAGTTCGTGGTGCCTCGATGTCGGGGCTTCGCTGGGGTCGAGGCCGGGTTGAGCGGGGTCGCGCCGGCTGGTGCACGGTGTGACGTGGATGCCCACAAGATGGCGGAGCCACGAGGAGTATGCGTCCACGTGCAGCTCCGGGTGAAGGGCCTTGGTGCAGTTCAGACGGGTGGCCCGTGACGACTGGGGCGGGGAACGGGCACAATCCAGGGGGTTAAGGACCACGCCACGAGGCCGGGTCCAACAGGCGTCCCCCCAGCCGAAGGCATGGAGAGTCACCCATCTCCTTGGGGATTCTCCTCGTCAAGGCGGAAGAAGCGGGACAGGCCGTCGGCGTTGGCGTGGTCATTGCCGGGCCGGTGTTCGACGTCAAAGTCCATCCCTTGTAGCGAGATGGACCACCGCAGCAGCTTGGGGTTCTCGCCCCGCATTTGCATTAGCCATTGCAAGGGCCGGTGGTCGGTCTGGACCCGGAAGTGGGTGCCAAAGAGGTAGGGCCGGAGCTTCTTGAGGGCCCACACCACAGCGAAGGCCTCACGCTCAATAGTGCTCCAGCGTTGCTCTCGGGGCAGTAGTCGTCGGCTGATGAAGGCCACTGGTCGGTCGAGCCCCTTTTCGTCGGCTTGGGATAGGACGGCCCCGATCCCATACTCGGAGGCGTCCGTCTGTACCACGAACTCCTTCTGGTAGTCCGGGGCCTGCAGCACCGGAGCAGTACACATGGCTGTCTTTAGGGTGTCGAAGGCTGTTTGGCAGCGGGGTGTCCAGTGTACCTTCTTGGGCTGCTTTTTGGACGTTAACTCTGTGAGGGGGCCAACAATGCTCCCATAGTCTCGGATAAACCGCCGGTAGTATCCGGTGAGGCCCAGGAAGGCCCGGACAGCGGTCTGGGTAGTGGGGGGTTCCCAGGTCTGGATGGCATCTATCTTTGCTTGGAGGGGGGCCACCTGCCCGCTCCCCACTTGATGGCCCAGGTAGGTCACGGATCCGTGGCCGATTTGGCATTTGCTGGCCTTGATTGTGAGCCCGGCCCGCTGAAGGGCGGCCAGGACAGCCTTCAGGTGGAGAAGGTGCTCGGCCCAGTGGTTGCTGTACACGGCAATGTCATCTAAGTAGGCCGCGCTGAAGGCCTCAAGCCCGGCCAAAACCTTGTTCACCAGTCTTTGGAAGGTGGCCGGGGCGTTCTTCATTCCGAAGGGCATCACCCGAAAGTGGTAATGCCCATCCGGGGTCGAAAAGGCGGATCTTTCTTGGGCGCCGGGGGTGAGCTGGATTTGCCAGTACCCGGCGGTGAGGTCCAGCGTGCTCAAGTAGCGAGCGGCCCCTAGGCGGTCGATCAGTTCGTCGGCCCGGGGTATCGGGTGTGCGTCTGTCTTGGTTACTACATTCAGGGCTCGGTAGTCCACGCAGAATCGCAACTCCGGGGGGTGACCGGGAGCTGCGGCCTTGGGCACCAGGACGACAGGGCTGGCCCACGGGCTGTCGGAAGGCTCGATGACCCCCAGGGCCAGCATCTTCGCTACTTCGGCCTGGATGCCGGCCCGCACTCGGTCAGGCACCCGGTAGGCTCTGTGTCGTATGGGGGGGTTCTCCCCGGTGTCGACGTCGTGGACGCACCAGTGGGTCACCCCCGGGGTGAGAGAGAAGAGGGCTGCGTAGTCCCGCAGTAATCGCTGGCAGTCGTTGCGCTGCTCCGGGGTCAGGGACGAGGCGAGTTGGACCCCTTCGATCGATCCATCGTGACTGTCGGATTGCAAGAGGTCGGGCAAGGGCTCGGAGTCGTCCTCGCTCCCCTCGTCGGTCGCCAGCAGCAGGCTCAGTTCGGTCCGGGCGAAGTGGGGTTTTAGCCTGTTCGCATGTAGGACCCGGAGGGGGTTCCGGGGGGACTCCAGATCGACCAGGTAGGTGACGGGACTTTTCTTCTCCACCACCTTGAAGGGCCCGGTCCACTTGTCCTGGAGGGCGCCGGGTTCGACCGGGGCCATGACCCATACTTTCTGACCTGGCTCGAATTCTACCGTAGAAGTGTTGCGATCGTACCACCGCTTCATGTCCTCCTGGCTGGCCTCGAGGTTGGCTTCGGCTATGGCTCGGAACTTGCGGGTCTGGTTTCGGAGGGTCAGGAGGTATCGGTAGACGTCAGGAGGGGCGCCTCGGGGCTTCATCTCCCAGCCCTCCTTGACCAGGCTGAGTGGTCCGCGGACCGGGTGCCCATTCAATAGTTCAAACGGGCTGAACCCCAGGGACTTCTGCGGGACCTCCCGATAGGCAAACAGGAGGCAGGGCAGCAGGACATCCCATTTCCGCCTGAGGGGTTCTTCCAGGCCCTGGATCATCCCTTTCAATGTTCGGTTGAACCGCTCAACCAGCCCGTTCCCCTGAGGGTGATATGGGGTCGTGAACTTGTATGTGACCCCGCATTGTTGCCACAGGGACCGCATGTACCTGGAGATAAAGTTCGTGCCACGGTCGCTCACCACTTCGCTGGGGAATCCCACTCGGGAGAAGATCCCCATCAAGGCCCGGCCTACCACAGGGGCCGTTATAGTTCTGAGCGGGACCGCCTCCGGGTACCTGGTGGCGTGGTCCACGAGGACCAGGATGAAGCGGTGGCCCAGGGCGGTTTGGGGGTCCAGGGGTCCCACAATGTCGATTCCGACTCGTTCAAACGGGGTGCTGACGGCGGGAAAGGGCTGGAGGGGGGCCTTGACCCGACCCCCCGTCTTCCCGCTGGCTTGGCAGGTCTGGCAGGACCGGCAGTGGTTGTCCACATCTCTCCGCATCCGAGGCCAGTAGAAGTGGGTCACCAGACGACTGTACGTTTTGTCTTGCCCCAAGTGTCCGGCGAGGGGCACATCATGGGCCAGGTTGAGAAGGAACTCCCGGAAGCGGAGGGGGACCACCAACACGCGGCCGGCCCCGAGTTCTGCCACTTTCTGTTCACTGTACAACAGGCCCTCGGCCCAGTAGATCCAGTGGGTGCCGGTCTGGTCACCGTTGGCTTGCGCGGTCGCCTGCTGTCGGACCCCTTCGAGAGAGGGACAGGACTGTTGCTCTTGCTGGAACTGCTCTCGGGTGGGGCCCCCTTCATGTTGCCATTGCGTCAGTTCTGGTAGGGCGCTCGGAGAAGCCATGTCTTCGGGGGAGGATTCGCTGGGCCCGGGGTCGGTGTCCGCCTCCTCCTCGCTGCTGGCGGGAGGGGGTGTGAGCCCCTCGGGTCGGGCCGTCCCGGAGGTCGAGGAGGAGCGGGGGGCCTGGGCGGTCATGGACCGGGTGATGGCGCAGGCCCAATCAGCCAGTCCCAACATTCGGAGGTGCTCTCGTCGTTCTACTTGAGCCCAGGGGGAACTCTCCAAGTCGTTCCCCAGGAGGCAGTCGACCGGGGCGTCGTCGCGCACCGTCACCTTCAGCAGGCCCGTCACCCCTCCCCACTCGAAGGGGACCAGGGCCATCTGGCATAGGCTTTCACTGTTGTCGGCCGTCCGCACCGGGCACAGCACATTCGGTAGAATCTGTTCAGGGGTCACCAGGTGGCAGCGGACAGCGGTGATACTGGCGCCGGTGTCGCGAAGGGCTTCGGCCCGTTGTCCGTTGACCGTGACCTGCTGCCGGTACTTCTGGGTGTTGGTTGGGATGGGGGTGCAGGGTACCATCTCTCGGCTACCCAGGCAGACCAGGGACATGGCTGCCGGCTCCCACTCAGTGTTTTCTCGGTCGAGGGCCTCTTCTTCCTCCTCTCCCCCCAAGGCGGCGGCTGTCAGCTGCCGGGGCGGGGGCCCGCCGGCCCCGTTTCTTCGGTTCAGGGGGCAGGCCGGGTCGCTGGCAAAGTGTCCGGTTTGTTGGCAGCCATAGCAGGTCACGGGTGGCCGTGGTCCGGGACGGGCCGGGCCCACCCTTCACGCTAGGCTCGGGGAGAGATGTGGCTGCGGTGGCCCTCGAGGGGGGCTCCTGGGGGCCCCAGCGGGAGGGTCTCGGTTCCTGTTCGGCCCTCCCCCCCCACCGCGCTGGCGTGGGGGTCCGTTGGGGTTCCTCTGGTACTCCCCCATTGAGCTCCGGGGGACCCGGGAGTTGACCCATCGATCGGCCTCGACGGCAAGTTTTCGCGGGTCGGTCATTTTGCTGTCGAGGAGGTGCTGTCTCAGTTCCACGAAGCAATTATTGGAAAGGTGTTCCCAGACGATGAGGTCGACCAGTTGTCCGTAGGTGGTTACTTTGCTGCCTTTGATCCACCCTTCTAGGGCCCGACTGAAAAAGTCCACATATTCCACCCATGTGGTACCCGGGATTTTCTTGCAGTCTCGGAACCGCTGGCGGTACATCTCCGCTGTTAGCCCGTATCGGGTGAGCAGGGCCTCCTTCATGTGATCGTAGGAGGTCATCACCTCCTCCGGTAGCTGGAGCAGCGTGTCCCGCCCTTCACTCAGGAATCGCCCCCACAGGCCTGCGCCCCAGTCTTTTCGGGGCACCCGATGGGAGGTCATGGCCACCTCGTATGCCTTGAACCATTGTTGGATATCGTCATTCTTGTAATACTCCTTGACGACCTCCTTCGGGATATGCACCTTGGCCTCGGGGGGCGGTAGAGTGTCTCTAGTACTGGGGGTGTTGGTCCCTCCGTTCTTGGCCTTGATCTCGAGCTCCTTGAGACTGCGCTCGTGCTCAAGAGTTAGTTTCTTTTCCTCCAACTCCCGGTGTCGTCTCTTCTCTTCTATTTCTTCTTGAAGGCGCAGCTGCTCGAGGGCCAGTTTCTTTTCTGCCAGCTGGAGTTCGCCGTCCAGCCGCAGTCGGGCGAGCTCTAGTTCGTGGCTCCGGACCTTTTCCCGCTCTCGTATTTCTTCCTCGGAGAGGCCGGTTTCTAGGCTCTTTCTTCCTCCGGTTGCCGGGGTCAGTGCGGTTGCTGTGGTCTCCGTCAGGGGCAAGGGCCCTTCTTCCTGGGAGGGGCCTGCCCCAGCCTCCAACCATGCCCTCAGAGCTTTCTGCATCTCTTCCTTGGTACCGAGGCTGGTGGTTGCAATGCCTTTGTCTCTGCAGAACTGTTTTAATTCTTTGTGCGTATATTCTTCCAGCCGTTCGGGCTGGAACTCCATTGTCGCGTTGTTTTCCTGGCTGCTCATGATGCTATTCGTTTGGATGGGTAGCTAGTGGGTACTGGCTGGTACGTACTGCGTTCGGCTCGGATCCCGTCGCTGGCCACCAAATGTTGGAAGGCGGACCCCGAGGAGTCGGTGAGACCACCAAGGGGGGGGCCCTCTCACTGCACGAAGTAGCCGAGCGCTGCCGAGAAGTCTCCTGAGAGATCCTTCTCCTATCCCGTACTAGCACAGTAACACCACCACACCGGACTCAAGGAGGTTGTCTCAAGACAAGCAATTCTTTATCATCAATAAAAGGTTACGAGTTCAATATTTACACGAAGGGATCGAGGGATCCACCAAAAGTCTCAATGTCTCTTTGGAAGGGTAGGGGTAGCGGGACAGTCTTTGGCAGGAATGTGGTACGAGGGTACCTGGGGCCCAGTTCTTATCCTCACGCTGGAGGACCTCCGATCTCGGAGGGGTCGAGCCGCGACGGCGTCAGCAGGGCTCTGGCGTACAGTTCGTGGAGAGCCGCGATTCAATCAGCAGGGCTCTCAAGATGGTCTCTGTTCGGCTCGAGCCGCGACGTCGTCAGCAGGGCTCCGAGGAAGGTTCCAGCGAGGTTGGGCCGCGACGGCGTCTGCAGGGCTCCGATGTTCCAGGTGGTTCAGAAAAGGGTTCACAGGAGGGAGCCGCGACGCAGTCAGCAGGGCTCGTGATGGTTCCGACAAGAGTTCTTCTCCGTAGGGTCAGCCGCGATTCAATCAGCAGGGCTCTCGACTCCGGGATACAACTGCCGAGCTGTGGTGGGGTTGCCCCAGATATAGGTCTGGAGCCCTTTGATGTCCGGACCTATGCGCCCGAGGGGGCGGAGTGGCCGGGTGGAGGCGGCCAGACGCCCAGCAGGAGAGGCACCAGGCCCATGGGAGTTGCAGGGCGATCCCACCTCGAGAGGGGAGGACAGTTGGGGGTCCCATCGATACTGTCCTCCGCCGGGGGCGATGAATGGTTCCTGTGGCACCCCCTGGCTAGTTCGTGGTGCCTCGATGTCGGGGCTTCGCTGGGGTCGAGGCCGGGTTGAGCGGGGTCGCGCCGGCTGGTGCACGGTGTGACGTGGATGCCCACAAGATGGCGGAGCCACGAGGAGTATGCGTCCACGTGCAGCTCCGGGTGAAGGGCCTTGGTGCAGTTCAGACGGGTGGCCCGTGACGGCCGGGGCGGGGAACGGGCACAATCCAGGGGGTTAAGGACCACGCCACGAGGCCGGGTCCAACAATCACCCTGTCAGCCCCTGTACCAGTGTACACTAGGTACCCAGGGCATTGGTGTACCCAAGGCCTGCCAAGGGCTGAAGCATGTATTATGCCACCCCAGGCTTGGCCTAACAATTTGACACAACTGGCTGATCACTCAGCTGGGGTAAGTTGGTGTAATCACCTCTTACTTAGGTGTAGTATACCTATACCTAACCTTAAATGGGACACCTGGTAACCTATAAGTCACTCCTATGGCAGGCCTTAACAATCCTGAAGGCAGAGTGCGTGGTTCCATGTGAGATGGTGCTCTGGCATGAGCTGAGCCTGTCTGCAGTGGTCGGAACAACTTCCTTCTACTGTTTCCAGATATCGTCATACCATATACTCTTAAGTGCATTATGAACCTCGCGGTTAAATGCTATCTTTGGTTTGGCTTTATCAAAACATGTCGAGTAAGGTGTCATACAAATTGGAATACTAACCCCTCGCCAATTCTGGCGACGGGGTTAGCATTCCACCCTTCTAGAGGGACAAAACATGTACAGTACCTGAAACCCGGGTAAAATCAGACATAGCCTCAGCTCCACAAAATGGATGCTGCCACCACAGACACAAGTCTGCCCTCCTGCTGCTGGGAGTCCTTCCAGCTTGGGAGGTGTGGACAAAGGGTTTCCTGCCAGGGGAGGTGCGTGCACCACCCCAGACAGGATTTTGTGTATTGGTCAGGTAGGGCTTGAAAGAAACCAGACATGCCTGTGGCTCACAAGGAGCCTCGGTGCATATGCCAGTTCAAACCGGTCCTGGGGCACACCAGTCCCGGGCCTGGGGCGAGCTGGACAAAGGATTGGGGGTGTAACCACCCCCCTTCCTGGTCCCACCCATAGGGAGGGACCTAGCAGGTAGTCCGGCCCCTAGAATCCGCTTAAAGGTAGGAGCTGTGTCCTAAGACTGCAGACATCCTGGAATCAACTTAATACTAAGAAGAAGACGGGAACTTCGACGCTCTGCTGCACAGAGGACTGAAGCCAATCTCCCCTGTGGTCAGGGAGTGACCACCTTGCTAACGCAAGCACCATCCAGCGAGTCAACGTCTGCTTTGCCGCCGCCTCCCGCCGGAGCCCGAGCCCAGAGACTGACAAGACCTGGACCTCCAGACCTCTTACCGCCCGATCCACAGTCCCTGAAAAGAGGAGACCCATGGAGGCACCGAGACACGTGGAGCCGGCCATCTTGGAACGACTACGACAAGCTGACAAGTGCAACAACCGAGGCTTCCTCCAAGTTGTGCTTTAGGATCTGAGAAGCCCAACACCCGAGCAGCATCTGCACCAAAGGTGAGCCCTCCAGCATCTCCACGATCTGCGTGGGGCCCTTCTGCATTTTGCCACTCGACGCGCCTAACCGGTTGCTGGCCCGCTGGCTAGTAGCCATCTTGGCGACGAACTTCAAGAAATACACCGCTGGTCTGGTTGCTCCAGACTGGCCCTTGCTCCCCTCCAAAGGAGCAGTCCTTCTGACCTTGCTGGTCAGAACCATCAGCTTATTTCCATTTCCTACAACAATTGCTTTTGCCAAGGCTTGTTTGCTTCGATCAAGTCGCCGACACCGCCGACAGCGAGAGCCTGCGTGGGACAGCTCGTGACTCGACTTCTGGACGTCGTTGACCTCCAGGGACCACGTGGCTGCAGAGACAAGCTACACCTTTCTCCCTGTTTGCACCCGACATTGCCTGGTACCCCCCTGGTGCCACGCCGGTAACTGGCTAGTGACTGTGAACACTGTCCCCTCTGCTTACAGGTCTTCAACATCTCCGATCCACTCTTGGATCCACTGCATCTCTCCCGGACCGACCGCCTGCAGCATCTTTGTCTTCAGGCTCCACGGAACAGATAGAAGAAACCCGACGCACTTCGAGGCCTATCCACCCGCTTCCTGTGGGTGAGGTAAAGCTGGCACACCTGTGCCCAAGTGTAGTATTACATCTCTAGTGCCTGTGTTCCAAATCTTGAGTTCCTAGTCCATCCGGAAGATCCTCTTTGCAGTAACTTTGTACTTTTTACGCACCCATTGAAACCTATGGGAGCACGCGTGTGACTATTTGCTCTGCACACGCCACCCGTGGACCTCCTGGTCACTAACTGACGTTAGCTCCTTGTAGGCCCAGCGATTCTAGAGGCCCTAGGCCTTTTCCCTTTTCTGTTCGTGGTACTTATACCACTATTTTAGTATATGGTTTGAGTGGCCACCAGGGCCTATCCATATAAAGTGCAACTTCTGTGTATTCTACTGTAATCTTGTTTGACGATTTGTGCTCCTGTGCTCATAAAGAGACTAGGGGTTACTTTGAGAAATAAATACATATATATTTTGAATATATATCTGTGTGGTGTCCTTTCATTGGTATAAAAGGGGGTTGCATTTGGTAAAACAGCTGGCTTAACACGCTTCACGAGTTTAGCCTCAAAGACTGCTTAGCCTACGCTACCACTAGGGCAGCTAGTCCGAAAAGGTTGACTTACAACCACACCATAAGGGTTGCTTGGCATGGTACAAGGTGATCACTTTAACTAGTGAGCATCATATACCAGGCCAACTTCTCACATTGGTGAGCAGCGGTTGGATTTGAGCTTGCTGTGTTTTACCATTGTAATCTCTTGGTTACCAATTGAAAGATCACATAGGTACCTGTAGGTACATATAAAACAAGATTAGATATACATAAGTTCTACTGAACTTAGTTGTTGTAGAGCAAAGGGAGTAGCACACCCTGACTACAACTACTAGATAGGTTTAGTAGGCAAACCCAAGTGTAGGTAGATTGCAACACATCCACCCACACTTAAGAGCAATGGCCGGGACAGAGGGGTCCAAGGTACCCATCTCTGTTGAGAGTGACCCCCAGAGGGCACCATCCATCTTTGCTACCCTAAATCAGAATGAGCTCAGGCATTTGGCAACTCTTAGAGGCCTTAAACAGCCCAAGAACCCTACCTCTGCTGAGCTCAGAGAACTCTTACAGAATGATGAAAATCAGAGAGAACTCGAGAAAGCTTCCCAGTTAGCCCCCTTAGGGACAGGAACAGGAGGCCCCCCTTCTGAAGATGCCACAGAGGTACCCCCTTCCAATAGTCACCCCTTAGATGGGATGCCTACCACAGAGGAAGAAAGTGATGGGGATACAGAAAGTAGTGATGATGAAGGGAGAACTAGCCCAGTGCCAAGTGTTATACTTGGCCCAGCTAAACTAAGGCTATTGGGGATTGACAGTGGGTTTACCCCATTGGATCTCCCCAGTGGACTTAACACAGGGCTTGGGAGGCAAAGGAATCGCTCAGGTGACTCCAATGCTTCCCATGGCTCTAGAGGCTCTCAAGGTCACTCCAGGAAAAGGATGACCACCCCTCAGAGGAGGGAACATGAGGCCAGAATGCAGGAAGCCCAGCTGAGGATCAGGAAGCAGGAGCTAGAAGTAGCCCTGATGGAAGAAAAACTGAGGAAGGCTAGGCAACCTAGAGAGAGTGGGTCTATACCCACTGGTGGCAGCATTGTCCCTAAGGACAAAGATAGGGTCTTTGATAATAGGAGCCTGTCTAAGGTTGTGCCCCCCTACAAAAGTGGGGATGACATCCACAAATGGATAACTGCTCTTGAGAGAGCCTGCAAAGTACAGCAGGTTCCTGAAGACCAGTGGGCAGCAATCCTCTGGCTCTCCTTTGAAGGAAGAGGCAGAGTGTAGTATCCTGTATGTTATAATGTAAGGTGTTTTATCAGCCCTGCTCTGCCAGTGCCTGTGCTCTGACTCATTAGAATGTTGGAGTCTGATGATGCCTCGGAATGTTGGGACAGAGAGAGACTGAGCGAGAGTTGGTCATGGGCTGAGCAGCTGACAGGCAGCTCCTGGTGGGGCTCTGATCTACTTCATAACTACATGATGTCCTGTACCTTACTACATGCTATCTTCTTGGAATAAAGTATCTTCAAATACTACCTTCCTGAGTGGACCTTCATCACTACATTTTGTGGTGACGAGGTGACGAAGAACCTACAGCTTCAAGCAAACCACAGGTACCTGACTTACAAGCTAACCTGGATATGGCGCAAATAAAAGAAACTACAGTGGCAACAACCACAATTTTCAGAAGAGGAGGCATCCACAAGATGGTAATTTCTACTTACAAGAAACAGACGTGTTGTACACAAAACTACAAAGATGACTACAAGGAAGATACAACTACTACAAAGAAAAGAAGAGAAGACATCAAGAAACAAGGAAAGATGAAGCACTTCGCCTTTCAGCCCCACCAGTGGCCTCACCATCGGCCAGCCCTAGCCCAGGCATGCTGTGCTTATCATCTCAATTCATCTTGGACTTTGGCTTTACCATCTCAGTCTGCTACACTACCACGCGCCTTACTTCATTTTGTAGACACCTGTATGTTTCATTTTGATTTACAACTGTGGTAAGATGTGGCTAATAAGCTTTATGCCTTTTTAATCCATTACGTTGTGGGATCCTCTGCACCTGATTCCAGCATTGTGTTATCTTGTGCACATCGGAGCGTAAAGGTGGCAGAATCTACAATTCAAATATTGTTTTCACCTCATGCATTGCGCTGCCCTCTACCCTCACCTATAATGTTCTTGTGCCTGGAAATGCATTTCTGCTGAAAACTCTGAGGGAAAACATTTGGTGATTTCTTCTCTTTGGACACTGTTCATGTCGTTCGCTGTAATGGATAGGCAACAACTTCATGTGAGGACTAAAAGAAAAAGAGGTATGTGAGGTGCTAATTTTCGCTACAATCTCACTAAAGAAAATGTTGATGGTGTCTTCACTTCCATATCATTAAGGAGTTCCATCATTCACCTTTCTGGTGAGACAGACTTTTCCTTATTTGTTTCTTTTTCACCTCTGTCACGGAGTCTCTATTAGTTTTAAGCATAGCACTGTGCTAGTCTACTCACGCGCTTAATTTACCTCAAATAGAAGCGCGAAGTCGAACGCCACGTTAACCGCCTTCCAGCGCATCTCGAGCTCCAACTGTGACGCATTTCTCTCAGTGAATATTTGGCGAATTTTTGCGCCAGTAGCCATCCGGCATGACGTGCCATGCGTGCCGCCATTTCCAGGAGATCTTCAGGACTTCAAACAACTCTGCTAATGGAAATGTAAACAGTCGGCGCTATACTGCGAAATTCTTTCATCTACAAGTATTGCCACCATCGGGTCTTGTCTGCTTTATGGCAGAAAAGGAGAGTTTATTACTCAGCGGTGCTTGGGAAGCGTACGACGCTACCGACCTAAGTGGTAGGCGAAATGCCATTGGCATATTTTTTCTACATGTATCGAACTATTGTGGGTGTCACAGTACTACGGTGACACGCACACCTTGAACTTTAATTCTGTCACAGGTCAATGAAGACCTTTGCACATTGCTTCAGTTTGCATTCAGGCACTGTGGGTACGTACATGACTTATGGCATTCGTGGTCCCAGCTACATGTTTTACGTGAGTCAATAGATATTTCCCTACATAGGGGTGGGAATGGGTTTCGCCTCATTTGCCCACATACATTTGGGATGGTTCGATTTGCATGTTCACATTATTTTTACCCTACATAGGGATGGGAATGGGTACCAGCCCCATTTGCCCATATACTCTTACCTGGGAATGGGTTCAAGCCCCATTTCCCTACATAATTTTGCCTACATAGGTAAATTACGGTTTTCACCCTTACACAGGGCACGTGTTATGGGTTACAGTCCCATCTTACATTTACATAGTACCCTTACTCAGGGCACAATTTTATGGGTCTGTTACCCACTTACATTTACTCAGTCTCCCCACATAGGGCGTCTTATGGGTCTCAGTCCCATCTTACATTTACGTAGTACCCTTACACAAGGCACAATTTTATGGGTCTTTTACCCATTTACATTTACACAGTCTCCCTTCATAGGGCGTCATATGGGTTACAGTCCCATTTACAGTGCTCCTCACATTCCTGCACAGGAGTAGAGGGCGGTCATGGGTTTTAGTCCCAGTGACTGAAATTGTCTTTTTACAGAATGATGTTTTGTATAACGCAAAATTTACATTCACATTGTATTGTTATGGTTTATTGGAAATGGGGGGAAGTAATAGTTATACTGTATGTATCTACTTTGCCTCTTCTCCATTTTCTTATTCGTCCAGTTTTCCTTGTGGTGTCATTCTTATTGCCATCCTTGGTTTCTGGATCTATACTCATTGTTGTCGTCTTTTGTCCCCAGCCTTCCCTTGTTCGCACTTTCGTTCTTTTCCTTCCCTGTTTAGGAGGAAATCCGTAACTCCCTCTTCCCTGTGTCTGTGTGGAGGCTGGTGTCCGTTTTCCATCGTGCCTTGTTCTTTCTTCCCTTCCTGCCTGCCTGGCCAGTGGGTGCGTTCGGGGGTTAGTCCTTGGTGCGTCTGTGTCCTTCTCTACCTGGTTGTTTCCATCTTCTGGTTAATTGTTTTTTCCTCTCACCTTTTCTATGTCTATGAGTCTGGGTTATCTCTGTCGGGCTTCGCTTAACTCTTCCCTTCCTCTTCTTCTTCTTCCTCCTCGTTTTCTTCCACCTGTCTCTTCGCGCTGCTTTGCTTACTACTTTCCTTGATGTTGTTTCTGTTCCTCTGCTGTTCTTCCTTGTTATCTCTTCTTTAGTTCTCTCTCGCTATTTGTATTCACTTATTGGTTTAATGCTTCTGTTAGAACGAAAGGGGATATGTAGTATCCTGTATGTTATAATGTAAGGTGTTTTATCAGCCCTGCTCTGCCAGTGCCTGTGCTCTGACTCATTAGAATGTTGGAGTCTGATGATGCCTCGGAATGTTGGGACAGAGAGAGACTGAGCGAGAGTTGGTCATGGGCTGAGCAGCTGACAGGCAGCTCCTGGTGGGGCTCTGATCTACTTCATAACTACATGATGTCCTGTACCTTACTACATGCTATCTTCTTGGAATAAAGTATCTTCAAATACTACCTTCCTGAGTGGACCTTCATCACTACACAGAGACAGACTCCTCACTGTTAGAGAAGAGGATGTCAGAAATTACAGAGTCCTGAAGAGTGTTCTGGTAGATGGGTTAGGCTTAACCACTGAACAGTACAGGTTAATGTTCAGAGACACCCAAAAGACACAGACTCAGGACTGGTCTGAATATGTTGAATGTGCCACTAAGGCTTTGGAGGGTTGGTTGCTGGGAAGTAAGGTATCTGATTTTACAGGATTGTACAATTTGATGATGAGAGAACAGATTTTAAGTAACTGTCAAAACCAGCTCCTCCATCAACACCTGGTAGACTCAGATTTGACCTCTCCCCAAGAATTGGGAAAGAGGGCAGATAAATGGGTCAGGACCAGGATCAGGCCTAAGAATCAGGGTGGTGACCAAAAGAAAGATACCACCAAACCTCAAGAGAAGGGTGGGGATAAAGCAAAAGAGAAATCTTCCTCAGGGCCCCAAAACTCCACACAGGGTGGTGGGTCCCAAGCTCCCTCCTCTACCACAGGTAAAAAGCCTTACTGCCATGAGTGTAAAACTCCTGGGCATTGGAAAACTGACAGCAGTTGCCCAAGGGCTACAAACAAAACTGTTCCTCCAATTACTCCTGTCACACCACCTATTACTGTCAGCAGTAATCCCCCAGGTGGTGGGAGTGCCCCCAAAAATTTGGGTGGGTTTACTTGGGGAACACAGGGGGACCCTGGCTTAGCCAATTCCCCTGCAGCAGATACTCTTGTCTGTGATGGTGGCATGGGGTTTGCCAACTTCACTGCCTGTCCCAACACTTTGGGTAGGTACAGACAGGAGCCCTACATCAATGGTACAAAAGCTGAGGCCTACAGAGACACTGGAGCTAGCATCACAATGGTGGCCCATTGGCTAGTTCCCTCTGAGCAGCTTTTGCCTGGTTTCTCCTACCAGGTGACCAACATTGATGGCAAACAGAACAGTCATCCCATGGCAGAGGTATGTCTCAGCTGGGGAGGTGTCACTGGCCCTAAAAGGGTGGCAGTGTCCCCAACCTTGCCTGTAGACTGCTTACTGGGGAATGACTTAGAACTCTCAGCTTGGGCTGGAGTTGAACAAGACACCCATTCTAAAATGGTAGGCCTTTCACAAAAGGGTAGTGGGGTTGTGCCATTCACAACCCCTGTCCAAATAGATTTCCTCCCTGGAAAGGTTGGAAGGGCAGTGGTAGCCACAGCCCAGGCACAGACAGACTTCCCTGTAGAGACTGGCAGAGCTGTGACAGTCACAGCTCAAACACAAACTGAGTGCCCCCCTGAAAAGGTTGGCAAGGCTGTAATGGTCTCAGCCTATACTCAGACTGACATAGGTTTAGTGAAGCCTGAAACTATGGATCACTCCACACAAACAGAGAGTAGTGGGGAGGAAGAAAAGTCTCCCTCTCCCCAGACATTAGGAAAAAGTCAGCCTCCTCAGGGAGCTGACCTCACCCCTTGTGAAGGAACTGCCCCAGAGGTAGCCAGGCCTGGCCTGGCAGAGCCTCTGATGTCAGTGGCCCCTTCCAAGGTGGGACCCAGTCTGGTGCAGGTAGCCTGCCTCTCTCTACCCTGCCTCAGTCAGCCCAGGGCTGCAGAGGTCAGGGAGGCCAGTGGACCCCCAGAGGGCCCCTGTCCACAAGAACCCCCCCTTCAAAAGAATGAGGATTGCCTGGCTAGTAGCCCTAGTCAGGTGATGGGTAAAAACATTCCTGAGGGATCCCCCTTACAGGTAGCTAGGGACCTCCCCCAGAGGGATTCTGTTGGGTACAGGCAAACATGGGACCTTAGGGCCCCAGACCTGACCTGTCCCTCCAGTAAGCCCACAAAAGGGACCCAGCCTCCAGCTTTAGGTAGCCAGAGGCTGACCCTGAGAGCACAGTGCAACTCAGTTAAAGAAAGAAAGGCATCCATGGTGGAGGGGGATTGGAGGAAGCTGAGGCCTCACTTTGAGGACACTCACTTCAGTACTCCATCTCAACACCAGCCTTTTACTTTGCAAAGACACACCAAAGGTAGTGATTCCCTATGGTGGAGACCCTATGATACCCTTAGGGTGAGGGATTGCTTAGTGGACCATGAGACAGGGGGTAACCATGCCAGTGCTGGTTCCTCCTTATATGGCCACTTGGGCAATATAGGCTTACCTGGTCAAGGTCAGCCTTATCTCCCTTCGTTTGGGGGGGGGGGTTGTGTAGGAAGGTGGATATCTGACTATGGTTACCCCCAAATTTTTGCCTAGTGTCTAGCTGGTTTTTCGACTTAGTTGGCCTGAGATCCTGCTATTCAGGATCTCAGCCTGGCTGTTCTCTCTTTAAAAATGGACTCCATGTACCCTAGGTACATACCCAATTGGTTGGATCACCCTGTCAGCCCCTGTACCAGTGTACACTAGGTACCCAGGGCATTGGTGTACCCAAGGCCTGCCAAGGGCTGAAGCATGTATTATGCCACCCCAGGCTTGGCCTAACAATTTGACACAACTGGCTGATCACTCAGCTGGGGTAAGTTGGTGTAATCACCTCTTACTTAGGTGTAGTATACCTATACCTAACCTTAAATGGGACACCTGGTAACCTATAAGTCACTCCTATGGCAGGCCTTAACAATCCTGAAGGCAGAGTGCGTGGTTCCATGTGAGATGGTGCTCTGGCATGAGCTGAGCCTGTCTGCAGTGGTCGGAACAACTTCCTTCTACTGTTTCCAGATATCGTCATACCATATACTCTTAAGTGCATTATGAACCTCGCGGTTAAATGCTATCTTTGGTTTGGCTTTATCAAAACATGTCGAGTAAGGTGTCATACAAATTGGAATACTAACCCCTCACCAATTCTGGCGACGGGGTTAGCATTCCACCCTTCTAGAGGGACTCGACATGTACAGTACCTGAAACCCGGATAAAATCAGACATAGCCTCAGCTCCACAAAATGGATGCTGCCACCACAGACACAAGTCTGCCCTCCTGCTGCTGGGAGTCCTTCCAGCTTGGGAGGTGTGGACAAAGGGTTTCCTGCCAGGGGAGGTGCGTGCACCACTCCAGACAGGATTTTGTGTATTGGTCAGGTAGGGCTTGAAAGAAACCAGACATGCCTGTGGCTCACAAGGAGCCTCGGTGCATATGCCAGTTCAAACCGGTCCTGGGGCACACCAGTCCCGGGCCTGGGGCGAGCTGGACAAAGGATTGGGGGTGTAACCACCCCCCTTCCTGGTCCCACCCATAGGGAGGGACCTAGCAGGTAGTCCGGCCCCTAGAATCCGCTTAAAGGTAGGAGCTGTGTCCTAAGACTGCAGACATCCTGGAATCAACTTAATACTAAGAAGAAGACGGGAACTTCGACGCTCTGCTGCACAGAGGACTGAAGCCAATCTCCCCTGTGGTCAGGGAGTGACCACCTTGCTAACGCAAGCACCATCCAGCGAGTCAACGTCTGCTTTGCCGCCGCCTCCCGCCGGAGCCCGAGCCCAGAGACTGACAAGACCTGGACCTCCAGACCTCTCACCGCCCGATCCACAGTCCCTGAAAAGAGGAGACCCGTGGAGGCACCGAGACACGTGGAGCCGGCCATCTTGGAACGACTACGACAAGCTGACAAGTGCAACAACCGAGGCTTCCTCCAAGTTGTGCTTTGGGATCTGAGAAGCCCAACACCCGAGCAGCATCTGCACCAAAGGTGAGCCCTCCAGCATCTCCACGATCTGCGTGGGGCCCTTCTGCATTTTGCCACTCGACGCGCCTAACCGGTTGCTGGCCCGCTGGCTAGTAGCCATCTTGGCGACGAACTTCAAGAAATACACCGCTGGTCTGGTTGCTCCAGACTGGCCCTTGCTCCCCTCCAAAGGAGCAGTCCTTCTGACCTTGCTGGTCAGAACCATAAGCTTATTTCCTTTTCCTACAACAATTGCTTTTGCCAAGGCTTGTTTGCTTCGATCAAGTCGCCGACACCGCCGACAGCGAGAGCCTGCGTGGGACAGCTCGTGACTCGACTCCTGGACGTCATCGACCTCCAGGGACCACGTGGCTGCAGAGACAAGCTACACCTTTCTCCCTGTTTGCACCCGACATTGCCTGGTACCCCCCTGGTGCCACGCCGGTCACTGGCTAGTGACTGTGAACACTGTCCCCTCTGCTTACAGGTCTTCAACATCTCCGATCCACTCTTATATCCACTGCATCTCTCCCGGACCGACCGCCTGCAGCATCTTTGTCTTCAGGCTCCACGGAACAGATAGAAGAAACCCGACGCACTTCGAGGCCTATGCACCCGCTTCCTGTGGGTGAGGTAAAGCTGGCACACCTGTGCCCAAGTGTAGTATTACATCTCTAGTGCCTGTGTTCCAAATCTTGAGTTCCTAGTCCATCCGGAAGATCCTCTTTGCAGTAACTTTGTACTTTTTACGCACCCATTGAAACCTATGGGAGCACGCGTGTGACTATTTGCTCTGCACACGCCACCCGTGGACCTCCTGGTCACTAACTGACGTTAGCTCCTTGTAGGCCCAGCGATTCTAGAGGCCCTAGGCCTTTTCCCTTTTCTGTTCGTGGTACTTATACCACTATTTTAGTATATGGTTTGAGTGGCCACCAGGGCCTATCCATATAAAGTGCAACTTCTGTGTATTCTACTGTAATCTTGTTTGACGATTTGTGCTCCTGTGCTCATAAAGAGACTAGGGGTTACTTTGAGAAATAAATACATATATATTTTGAATATATATCTGTGTGGTGTCCTTTCATTGGTATAAAAGGGGGTTGCATTTGGTAAAACAGCTGGCTTAACACGCTTCACGAGTTTAGCCTCAAAGACTGCTTAGCCTACGCTACCACTAGGGCAGCTAGTCCGAAAAGGTTGACTTACAACCACACCATAAGGGTTGCTTGGCATGGTACAAGGTGATCACTTTAACTAGTGAGCATCATATACCAGGCCAACTTCTCACACTCCACACACTCCACTCCACACACTCTACTCCACACCACACACTCCACTCCACACCACACCAGACACTCCACACACTCCACACACTCCACTCCAAACACTCCACTACATTCCACACACGCCACTCCACACACTTCACTCCACTCCACACACTTCAAACAATCCACTCCACAAACTCCACTCCTCACACTCCACTCCACACACTACTCCACACACTCCACACACTCCACTCCACACACTCCACTCCACACTATCCACTCCACACACTCCACTCCACTCCACACACTCCACTCTACTCCACACACTCCCCACACTCTACTCCTCACACTCTCCACTCCACTCCTCACACACTCCACTCCACACACTCCACTCCACTCCACACACTCCACTCCACACACTCCACTCCACTCACTCCACACACTCCACTCCTCACTCTCTCCACTCCACTCCTCAAACACTCCACTCCACTCCACACACTCCAATCCACACACTCCAATCCACACACTCCAATCCACACACTCCAATCCACACACTCCACTCCACTCCACACCCTCCACTCCACTCCACTCCACTCCACTCACTCCATTCCACACACTCTACACACTCCACTCTACACACTCCAATCCACACAATCCAATTCACACACTCCACACCCTCCACTCCACACACTCTACTCCACACACTCCACTCTACTCCACACACTCCACTCTACTCGACACAATCCACTCCACACACTCCACTCCATTCACTCCACTCCACTCCACACACTGAACTCCACTCCACACACTCCACTCCACACACTCTACACGCTCCACTCCACTCCACTCCACACACTCTACTCCACACACTCCACTCCACTCCATACACTCAACTCCACTCCACACACTCCACTCCACACACTCCACACACTCCACACACTCCACTCCACACACTCCACTCCAATCACTCCACTGCACACACTCCACTCCACTCCACTCCACACACTCCACTCCACACACTCCACTCCACACACTCGACTCTACTCCACACACACCACTCCACACACTCCACTCCACACATTCTACTCCACTCCACACACTCCACTCCACAGACTCCACTCCAGTCCACACACTCCACACACTCCACTCCACTCCACACACTCCACTCCTCACACTCCACTCCACTCTACACACTCCACTCCACACACTCTACTCCACACACTCCACTCCACACACTCCTTTCCACACACTCCACTCCACACACTCCACTCAACTCTCTCCACTCCACTCACTCCACACACTTTACTCACTCCACTCCATACACTCCACTCCACATACTCCACTCCACACACTCCACTCCACACACTCTACTCCACACACTCCACTCCACACACCCCACACCACTCCACACACTCAACTCAACTCACTCCACTCACGCCACACACTCCACTCACTCCACTCCACACACTCCACTCTACACACTCAACTCCTCTCAACACACTCCACTCGACACACTCCACTCCCCACACTCTACTCCACTCCACACACTCCACTCAACTCACTCCACTCCACTCACTCCACACACTCCACTCATTCCACTCTACTCACTCCACTCCACACACTCCACTCCACACACTCCACTCCACACCACACACTCCACTCCACACCACACCAGACACTCCACACACTCCACTCCAAACACTCCACTACACTCCACACACGCCACTCCACACACTTCACTCCACTCCACACACTTCAAACAATCCACTCCACAAACTCCACTCCACACACTCCACACACTCCACTCCTCACACTACTCCACACACTCCACACACTCCACTCCACACACTCAACTCCACACTATCCACTCCACACACTCCACTCCACTCCACACACTCCACTCTACTCCACACACTCCACACACTCCACTCCTCACACTCTCCACTCCACTCCTCACACACTCCACTCCACTCCACACACTCCACTCCACTCCACACACTCCACTCACTCCACACACTCCACTCCACTCCTCACTCTCTCCACTCCACTCCTCAAACACTCCACTCCACTCCACACACTCCACTCCACACACTCCAATCCACACACTCCAATCCACACACTCCAATCCACACACTCCACTCCACACCTTCCACTCCACTCCACTCCACTCCACTCCACTCACTCCATTCCACACACTCTACACACTCCACTCTACACACTCCAATCCACACACTCCAATTCACACACTCCACACCCTCCACTCCACACACTCCACTCCACACATTCCACTCTACTCCACACACTCCACTCACTCCACACACTCCACTCACTCCACTCCACACACTCCACTCCACACACTCCACTCCACTCCACACACTGAACTCCACTCCACACACTCCACTCCACACACTCTACACGCTCCACTCCACTCCACTCCACATACTCCACTCCACACACTCCACTCCACACACTCCAATGCATACACTCCACTCTACTCCACATACTCCACTCTACTCCACACACTCTACTCCACACACTCCACTCCACTCCACAAACTCAACTCCACTCCACACACTCCACTCCACATACTCCCCTCCACACACTCCACTCCACACACTCCACTCCACACCACACACTCCACTCCACACCACACCACACACTCCTCACACTCCACTCCACTCACTCCACTCCACACACTCCACTCCACACACTCCACTCCACTCCACACACTCCACACACTCCACTCTACTCCACACACTCCACTCCACACACTCCACACACTCCACTCCACTCCACACACTCCACTCCACACACTCCACTCCGCACACTCCACTCCACTCCACACACTGAACTCCACTTCACACACTCCACTCTACTCCACACACTCCACTCTACTCGACACAATCCACTCGACACACTCCACTCCACACCACTCCACACACTCAACTCAACTCACTCCACTCACGCCACACACTCCACTCACTCCACTCCACACACTCCACTCTACACACTCCACTCCTCTCAACACACTCCACTCGACACACTCCACTCCCCACACTCTACTCCACTCCACTCCACACACTCCACTCAACTCACTCCACTCACTCCGCACACTCCACTCACTCCACTCCACTCACTCCACTCCACACACTCCACTCCACACACTCTACTCCACACCACACACTCCACTCCACACCACACCAGACACTCCACACACTCCACACACTCCACTCCAAACACTCCACTACACTCCACACATGCCACTCCACACACTTCACTCCACTCCACACACTTCAAACAATCCACTCCACAAACTCCACTCCACACACTCCACTCCACACACTACTCCACACACTCCACACACTCCACTCCACACACTCCACTCCACACTATCCACTCCACACACTCCACTCCACACACTCCACTCTACTCCACACACTCCACACACTCAACTCCTCACACTCTCCATTCCACTCTTCACACACTCCACTGGACTCCACACACTCCACTCCACTCCACACACTCCACTCCACTCACTCCACACACTCCACTCCACTCCTCACTCTCTCCACTCCACTCCACTCCTCAAACACTCCACTCCACTCCACACACTCCACTCCACACACTCCAATCCACACACTCCAATCCACACACTCCAATCCACACACTCCACTCCACACCCTCCACTCCACTCCACTCCACTCCACTCACTCCATCCACACACTCTACACACTCCACTCTACACACTCCAATCCACACTCTCCAATTCACACACTCCACACCCTCCACTCCACACACTCCACTCCACACACTCCACTCTACTCCACACACTCCACTCTACTCGACACAATCCACTCCACACACTCCACTCCATTCACTCCACTCCACTCCACACACTGAACTCCACTCCACACACTCCACTCCACACACTCTACACGCTCCACTCCACTCCACTCCACACACTCTACTCCACACACTCCACTCCACTCCACTCCACACACTCAACTCCACTCCACACACTCCACTCCACACACTCCACTCCACACACTTTACACACTCCACACACTCCACTCCACACACTCCACTCCAATCACTCCACTGCACACACTCCACTCCACTCCACACACTCCACTCCACACCCTCCACTCCACACACTCGACTCTACTCCACACACACCACTCCACACACTCCACTCCACACATTCTACTCCACTCCACACACTCCACTCCACAGACTCCACTCCAGTCCACACACTCCACAAACTCCACTCCACTCCACACACTCCACTCCTCACACTCCACTCCACTCCACACACTCAACTCCACTCCACACACTCCACTCCACATACTCCCCTCCACACACTCCACCCCACACACTTCACTCCACACCACACACTCCACTCCACACCACACCACACACTCCTCACACTCCACTCTACTCACTCCACTCCACACACTCCACTCCACACACTCCACTCCACTCCACACACTCCACACACTCCACTCTACTCCACACACTCCACTCCACACACTCCACATACTCCACTCCACTCCACACACTCCACTCCACTCCACACACTCCACTCCGCACACTCCACTCCACTCCACACACTGAACTCCACTTCACACACTCCACTCTACTCCACGCACTCCACTCTACTCGACACAATCCACTCGACACACTCTACTCCACACACTCCACTCCACTCCACACACTCCACTCCACTCTACTCCACACACTCCACTCCACACACTCCACTCCACACACTCCACTCCACTCCACACACTCCACTTCACACACTCCACTCCACTCCATACACTCCACTCCACATACTCCACTCCACACACTCCACTCCACACACTCCACTCCACACACTCCACTCTACTCCACACAATCCACTCACTCCACACACTCCACTCACTCCACTCCACACACTCCACTCCACACAATCCACTCCACTCTACTCCACACACTCCACTCCACTCCACACACTCCACTCCACACACTCCACTCCACACACTCCACTCCACACACTCCACTCCAATACACACATTCCACTCCACTCCACTCTACTCTACACACTCCACTCCACACACTCCACACACTCCACCCCACTCCTCACACTCTCCACTCCACTCCTCACACACTCCACTCCACTCCACACACTCCACTCCGCACACTCCACTCCACACACTCCACTCCACACACTCCACTCCACAAACTCCACTCCACACACTCCACTCCAATCACTCCACTGCACACACTCCACTCCACTCCACACACACCACTCCACACACTCCACTCCACACATTCTACTCTACTCCACACACTCCACTCCACACACTCCACTCCACACACCACTCCACACACTCCACTCCACACATTCTACTCTACTCCACACACTCCACTCCACAGACTCCACTCCAGTCCACACACTCCACACACTCCACTTCACTCCACACACTCCACTCCTCACACTCCAATCCACTCCACACACTCCACTCCACACACCCTACTCCACTCCACACACACCACTCCACACACTCCACTCCACACACTCCTTTCCACACACTCCAGTCCACACACTCCACTCAACTCTCTCCACTCCACTCACTCCACACACTCCACTCACTCCACTCCACACACTCCACTTCAAATACTCCACTCCACACACTCCACTCCACACACTCCACACCACTCCACACACTCAACTCAACTCACTCCACTCACGCCACACACTCCACTCACTCCACTCCACACACTCCACTCTACACACTCCACTCCTCTCAACACACTCCACTCGACACACTCCACTCCCCACACTCTACTCCACTCCACTCCACACACTCCACTCAACTCACTCCACTCCACTCACTCCGCACACTCCACTCACTCCACTCCACTCACTCCACTCCACACACTCCACTCCACACACTCTACTCCACACCACACACTCCACTCCACACCACACCAGACACTCCACACACTCCACACACTCCACTCCAAACACTCCACTACACTCCACACATGCCACTCCACACACTTAACTCCACTCCACACACTTCAAACAATCCACTCCACAAACTCCACTCCACACACTCCACTCCACACACTACTCCACACACTCCACACACTCCACTCCACACACTCCACTCCACACTATCCACTCCACACACTCCACTCCACTCCACACACTCCACTCTACTCCACACACTCCACACACTCTACTCCTCACACTCTCCACTCCACTCCTCACACACTCCACTCCACTCCACACACTCCACTCCACTCCACACACTCCACTCCACACACTCCACTCCACTCACTCCACACACTCCACTCCTCACTCTCTCCACTCCACTCCTCAAACACTCCACTCCACTCCACACACTCCAATCCACACACTCCAATCCACACACTCCAATCCACACACTCCAATCCACACACTCCACTCCACACCCTCCACTCCACTCCACTCCACTCCACTCACTCCATTCCACACACTCTACACACTCCACTCTACACACTCCAATCCACACAATCCAATTCACACACTCCACACCCTCCACTCCACACACTCCACTCCACACACTCCACTCTACTCCACACACTCCACTCTACTCGACACAATCCACTCCACACACTCCACTCCATTCACTCCACTCCACTCCACACACTGAACTCCACTCCACACACTCCACTCCACACACTCTACACGCTCCACTCCACTCCACTCCACACACTCTACTCCACACACTCCACTCCACTCCACACACTCAACTCCACTCCACACACTCCACTCCACACACTCCACACACTCCACACACTCCACTCCACACACTCCACTCCAATCACTCCACTGCACACACTCCACTCCACTCCACTCCACACACTCCACTCCACACACTCCACTCCACACACTCGACTCTACTCCACACACACCACTCCACACACTCCACTCCACACATTCTACTCCACTCCACACACTCCACTCCACAGACTCCACTCCAGTCCACACACTCCACACACTCCACTCCACTCCACACACTCCACTCCTCACACTCCACTCCACTCTACACACTCCACTCCACACACTCTACTCCACACACTCCACTCCACACACTCCTTTCCACACACTCCACTCCACACACTCCACTCAACTCTCTCCACTCCACTCACTCCACACACTCTACTCACTCCACTCCATACACTCCACTCCACATACTCCACTCCACACACTCCACTCCACACACTCTACTCCACACACTCCACTCCACACACCCCACACCACTCCACACACTCAACTCAACTCACTCCACTCACGCCACACACTCCACTCACTCCACTCCACACACTCCACTCTACACACTCAACTCCTCTCAACACACTCCACTCGACACACTCCACTCCCCACACTCTACTCCACTCCACACACTCCACTCAACTCACTCCACTCCACTCACTCCACACACTCCACTCATTCCACTCTACTCACTCCACTCCACACACTCCACTCCACACACTCCACTCCACACCACACACTCCACTCCACACCACACCAGACACTCCACACACTCCACTCCAAACACTCCACTACACTCCACACACGCCACTCCACACACTTCACTCCACTCCACACACTTCAAACAATCCACTCCACAAACTCCACTCCACACACTCCACACACTCCACTCCTCACACTACTCCACACACTCCACACACTCCACTCCACACACTCAACTCCACACTATCCACTCCACACACTCCACTCCACTCCACACACTCCACTCTACTCCACACACTCCACACACTCCACTCCTCACACTCTCCACTCCACTCCTCACACACTCCACTCCACTCCACACACTCCACTCCACTCCACACACTCCACTCACTCCACACACTCCACTCCACTCCTCACTCTCTCCACTCCACTCCTCAAACACTCCACTCCACTCCACACACTCCACTCCACACACTCCAATCCACACACTCCAATCCACACACTCCAATCCACACACTCCACTCCACACCTTCCACTCCACTCCACTCCACTCCACTCCACTCACTCCATTCCACACACTCTACACACTCCACTCTACACACTCCAATCCACACACTCCAATTCACACACTCCACACCCTCCACTCCACACACTCCACTCCACACATTCCACTCTACTCCACACACTCCACTCACTCCACTCACTCCACTCCACACACTCCACTCCACACACTCCACTCCACTCCACACACTGAACTCCACTCCACACACTCCACTCCACACACTCTACACGCTCCACTCCACTCCACTCCACATACTCCACTCCACACACTCCACTCCACACACTCCAATGCATACACTCCACTCTACTCCACATACTCCCCTCTACTCCACACACTCTACTCCACACACTCCACTCCACTCCACAAACTCAACTCCACTCCACACACTCCACTCCACATACTCCCCTCCACACACTCCACTCCACACACTCCACTCCACACCACACACTCCACTCCACACCACACCACACACTCCTCACACTCCACTCCACTCACTCCACTCCACACACTCCACTCCACACACTCCACTCCACTCCACACACTCCACACACTCCACTCTACTCCACACACTCCACTCCACACACTCCACACACTCCACTCCACTCCACACACTCCACTCCACACACTCCACTCCGCACACTCCACTCCACTCCACACACTGAACTCCACTTCACACACTCCACTCTACTCCACACACTCCACTCTACTCGACACAATCCACTCGACACACTCCACTCCACACCACTCCACACACTCAACTCAACTCACTCCACTCACGCCACACACTCCACTCACTCCACTCCACACACTCCACTCTACACACTCCACTCCTCTCAACACACTCCACTCGACACACTCCACTCCCCACACTCTACTCCACTCCACTCCACACACTCCACTCAACTCACTCCACTCCACTCACTCCGCACACTCCACTCACTCCACTCCACTCACTCCACTCCACACACTCCACTCCACACACTCTACTCCACACCACACACTCCACTCCACACCACACCAGACACTCCACACACTCCACACACTCCACTCCAAACACTCCACTACACTCCACACATGCCACTCCACACACTTCACTCCACTCCACACACTTCAAACAATCCACTCCACAAACTCCACTCCACACACTCCACTCCACACACTACTCCACACACTCCACACACTCCACTCCACACACTCCACTCCACACTATCCACTCCACACACTCCACTCCACACACTCCACTCTACTCCACACACTCCACACACTCAACTCCTCACACTCTCCATTCCACTCTTCACACACTCCACTGGACTCCACACACTCCACTCCACTCCACACACTCCACTCCACTCACTCCACACACTCCACTCCACTCCTCACTCTCTCCACTCCACTCCACTCCTCAAACACTCCACTCCACTCACTCCACTCCACACACTCCAATCCACACACTCCAATCCACACACTCCAATCCACACACTCCACTCCACACCCTCCACTCCACTCCACTCCACTCCACTCACTCCATTCCACACACTCTACACACTCCACTCTACACACTCCAATCCACACTCTCCAATTCACACACTCCACACCCTCCACTCCACACACTCCACTCCACACACTCCACTCTACTCCACACACTCCACTCTACTCGACACAATCCACTCCACACACTCCACTCCATTCACTCCACTCCACTCCACACACTGAACTCCACTCCACACACTCCACTCCACACACTCTACACGCTCCACTCCACTCCACTCCACACACTCTACTCCACACACTCCACTCCACTCCACTCCACACACTCAACTCCACTCCACACACTCCACTCCACACACTCCACTCCACACACTTTACACACTCCACACACTCCACTCCACACACTCCACTCCAATCACTCCACTGCACACACTCCACTCCACTCCACACACTCCACTCCACACCCTCCACTCCACACACTCGACTCTACTCCACACACACCACTCCACACACTCCACTCCACACATTCTACTCCACTCCACACACTCCACTCCACAGACTCCACTCCAGTCCACACACTCCACACACTCCACTCCACTCCACACACTCCACTCCTCACACTCCACTCCACTCCACACACTCAACTCCACTCCACACACTCCACTCCACATACTCCCCTCCACACACTCCACCCCACACACTTCACTCCACACCACACACTCCACTCCACACCACACCACACACTCCTCACACTCCACTCTACTCACTCCACTCCCAACACTCCACTCCACACACTCCACTCCACTCCACACACTCCACACACTCCACTCTACTCCACACACTCCACTCCACACACTCCACATACTCCACTCCACTCCACACACTCCACTCCACTCCACACACTCCACTCCGCACACTCCACTCCACTCCACACACTGAACTCCACTTCACACACTCCACTCTACTCCACACACTCCACTCTACTCGACACAATCCACTCGACACACTCTACTCCACACACTCCACTCCACTCCACACACTCCACTCCACTCTACTCCACACACTCCACTCCACACACTCCACTCCACACACTCCACTCCACTCCACACACTCCACTTCACACACTCCACTCCACTCCATACACTCCACTCCACATACTCCACTCCACACACTCCACTCCACACACTCCACTCCACACACTCCACTCTACTCCACACAATCCACTCACTCCACACACTCCACTCACTCCACTCCACACACTCCACTCCACACAATCCACTCCACTCTACTCCACACACTCCACTCCACTCCACACACTCCACTCCACACACTCCACTCCACACACTCCACTCCACACACTCCACTCCAATACACACATTCCACTCCACTCCACTCTACTCTACACACTCCACTCCACACACTCCACACACTCCACCCCACTCCTCACACTCTCCACTCCACTCCTCACACACTCCACTCCACTCCACACACTCCACTCCGCACACTCCACTCCACACACTCCACTCCACACACTCCACTCCACAAACTCCACTCCACACACTCCACTCCAATCACTCCACTGCACACACTCCACTCCACTCCACACACACCACTCCACACACTCCACTCCACACATTCTACTCTACTCCACTGTAGGAGAGTAGGGTCTGCTATCCTATGGTCACCCCAAATTTTTGCTTTTTGCTTCACTGGTTTTTGACATATTGAGGCTGTGGGCCTGCCAATCAGACCCCCAGCCTGCTGTTCTCTCTACTAAATTAAAACTATGCACCCTAGGTGCATAACCAATTGGAAGTGGATCACCCTGTCAGCCCCTGTACCAGTGTACA